>NW_026843593.1:0-100321 GCF_030254825.1 Meriones unguiculatus | reverse complement strand
TAAGAAATGGAAACTCATAAATATGTTTAACATGATAAATATCATACATATAAATAGATGTAAGTAAAAAATATATAATTTAGGTAACCCATATCCAGAAGACAAATATCTTTCATTCTCCACTCTGGGGCATCTAGCTCCAAATGTTGGTTCATGAGTATTCATCATAGAATAACTGTAGAAACAAGAAAGCATGGTAGGGAAGCAATACAATGGCAGAAACATTTGACCAATTGGGATAAACTGGGGGAAGTACTCTAATTATGAAGGAGGATAAATATAAAAGAAGAAAGTGGGTAAAATAACAGTAAATTTTTGAAAGAGTTTTAAGCAATCATACTATGAATTATCTACATAAAATCCCTGTAGTACATATAAGTACATTCATGAATATAAACATGTTTTAAACTAGATGTTTTTAATATTGCATACAGATAAGTATAGCTCACCACTGACCAAATTTTATGCTACTGTTATATCTAACCTGGAAACTACAGTCCATTTCCAGCCTGAACAGATGCTTTTTGTTCAGTCTGAAACACCTGAAAATAACAGGATACAGAATGAGGAACTAGGAAAACGAAGAGGTGCCATGCTAACTCCTGAAAGTTTAATTTCCACCAAGTGTCAGATTCTTGGAGCATACCTTTGTAGTTATTCTCAAGTGCCTGCTTTTTCAACAATACATAAGACATTGAACACATGGCATGCATGCTTGTGAGTGCTCCCCTTTCCCTTAACCTTCACCACAGTCCACCAAAAGAGGAAAGTACACACCAACCCAGCCATACACCCTTCAGTCTCCAATGGTAACCTGCCTACAAGAATTGCTGGTGCGTTTGTGACACAAATTTTATGGAAGTGACCAGTTAATATCTCGTTGAGTTTCAGGAGGCCCACTCCATGAAAAGGAACCTTGATCCAACATGGCTTGGGTGGCCAGGAGCCTGAGTCTACACAGGCCAGGGACATCAGTGAAATGTAAATGCTATAGTTGTGCTAAAGGAGCAACCATACTCACAGATCGGTGCCTTGCTCGGCCATCATAGAAAACTTCTTCCTGCAGCAGATGGGAACAAATACAGAGACCCATATCCAGTTGATTCGCAGACAGTGAGGGGCCTTAGACCATTTCACCCTAAATGAGATGTCTCCAGCAATTCCCTCCCCTAAGGGCTCAAGGAACTCTTTGTACAGAGTGTAAGTGCCAGAGGGGATGAAGGGCACGAGGGTAACAAGGTCTTGTAAACACAGCAGGACCAACATACATATGAATGCACCCTGACCCACAAGCTAGCTTTTCTATCACATTCCCCTATTGGGGCTACCTTGACATGCCACAGGGGAGGAGGATGAACTGAGTCCTGATGCAACTTGATTTGGTGGCATGGGTGGGTGGACACAGGGGAGGGGGTTATCCCCTTCTCTGAGGAGCCAGGTGAGGGGTGATAGAGGAAACAGGGAGAGTAGGACCAGGAGGAGAGGAGAGAGGGGTCTACGACAGGGATGTAAAATGAATCAATAAAAATTTAAAAAAATAAAATAATAATAAATGATGGGGGTGGAGAGATGTCACAGAGCTTCAGAGTGCATGTTTCTCTTCCAAAGATCCCTAGTTTGATTTCCTGTGGTGGCTCACAACCATCTATAGTGAGATCTGGCTCCTTTTTCTGGTATGCAGACAGAATACTCTACAAATAATAAATTTTCAAAGAAAAAAAAACAGAAATGCACCATGGATCATCAATAAAGTTCCCTTCCCTCCAAGAAGAACACTCACTATCTCTTTAAATAATAATAATAATAAATTTTATAGTTAGTTTTCTCCAAGGGGCCACAAACCAGACTAACTGGTTAGCCTCATGAGCAGCAACAGAAAAACTCAAGGGCATATTTGTGGGTTGTCAAGGCTACAATATATATTCAGTTCTTTTGTATGCATATGGCTTCTAGTTTCACAATTTTATGGTATTTCTGTGTGAGCAAACATATGTATCTGTATACCCACGTTTCCCTCATGCTTTTTCTTTGCTCTTTTTATTGATAACATTAGACACCTCAACCGTTTTATTGATTTCTGGAAGATTGGAGCCTGACAATTTCCTCTTTATGAAATACAAAAGTGTGTCCTGTGACATAAATCCACCTCCCCAAACTAATGATCTGGCCTGTCATTTAGCGTTTTCTGGTCTAGGGTTTGGTGCATCTCTGTGCTTCTTTGCTATCACTGCTGTGGTTTAAATCAATTTGTGAAGTACTAAGCCTTTCCTGGCCATTGTCAAGGGCAATCCCAGAATTCTAAGCCATCCCTTGATTATCTCCTGCTACTGCTTCCTCTACTATTTATTCTTTATTGGCCACCACAGCACAGTCATCTGTATCACCCATCAAGCCACTCTTAGACTCTGTTCATGATTCATTTGGGGTGTATATGTTTGAGAGAGAGAGAAAGTAAGAGAGACAGAGAGATAGAGACAGACAGACAGAGAAAGAATACTGCTATATGTGTGTGTGTATCTTGCTGTAATTCTGGAACACTGAGGCAGTTTCTGATATCAGTCACCTGTCTGTCCTTCTCATTTGCTCTTGGATTTGACTTGTCTGTGGATTTCGGTGGGAATGTCTCTCCCACGTTGACAGATTTGCAAACCCTGAACCTGACCACCTACTTCATCATAGGAAAGAGAATTCCCACAGAGGAAACATGTGGACAGATCTGACTGACCAATCAGAACTGGAGTGAGGTGGAGACGGTGTGTCCAGAGCCTAATAACAATTTCTCTTGGCCCTCTTTAGCTCCTATTAGCCATTCCTTGCCAGCCTTTTTGTTGGACCTAGTATCCTAGGACTGATGAATACCTGTAGGGTGGTGCTAACTAGAACATAAGAGTCTGGCAGGCCCAATGTTAAGAATTTCATCTGATGGCATTGGAGTCTCATAGCTGAGTTTTGAATGCTTTGTCATAACCCACTTTTCTAAGGTCTAACTGAAGAGCATTTATGATTGTTCTGACAGTATAAATATTTCATGGGACTCCCTCCACATTGGAACATGGAGTTTGGAGTGACCCAAATCTATGCTCTCAGGCCATGACAATTGTCATATTCAACAAGGACACAACTCCTGCTTTCTACTGTATCCTGAGATATACCCAGCTGTCCCATCACTGAGGAGTGTCCACCATCACTTTACTGGCTAGAGCTTTACATATTTACAGAAGCCAGGCTTCTGACACCCAGCGTGGTGGTGTTCTGCAGTGTGTTGGCCACTTTCCTTACTAAACCCCATAGCACCGGGGGCAAGATCACGCTGGCTGCAGAGCGTCGCAGGATCCCAGAAATTTCAGTGACTGCCTTCTAGACTTATGGTCAATATTGTGAGAGGATATCTACCAATATGCCACAACACTGAGGACGAGATCATGGATGCCTTTTATAGTTCAAGGGCTACAGAGATGATTCGCGGGTTAAGAGCACTTGTTCTTGCCAAGGACCAGATCTGTTTTGCACCTGGTATCTCACCCCATCTGTAAGTCCAGTTCCAGGGAATGTAGCCCCTCTTCTGCCCTCTTCACCTGCCAGGCATCCATCTGATACACAGGAACACCTACCCATGCAGACAAAACACTCATACATATAAAAACAAACAATCAGATGAGAATTACACTTCTTAAGAGAGGGGGAAAAAGCACACCCTTCCATTAGTAAGTAAAGCTAGTTTATTGCATACACAGCCCCAGCCTTAAATTTACATAATCCCAGTTTAAATGTGTCCAGTTTAAATTCTCCTGTTCAGCCAGGGCCCAGCCAGTCTCTGCTCACTGAAAAAGGAATCCTGGGGTCCCTGGCCCCCTTTCTTTTAGTGAGTCCTGACTCTCCCAGTCAAAACAGGCCTGGCCTTGGGAAAGTAGACAGAGATTATAAATCATTTTTAAGGATTATAACAAAAATCCAGGTGTGGAGTCACATGACTGTGACCCTCAGTGGGGCAAGCAGAAGCAGGTGTGAGTTCCAGGTCATCTGGGTTTACAAAATGAGTCCAGGACATACAAGGCCTCACAGAGAAACCCTGTCTCCAAAAGCAAGGGCTTGTGCCCCCTGCCAGCTCTTTACACTCACAACTCTGGACATGTTCTAAGTCATATAGTATGACTTCAACCAGGCTATAAGAAAGTCCTGCCAAGCACCTTGGTACACACATTTAATGCCAGGACTTGGGAGGCAGAGGCAGGTGAATATCTATGAGTTTGAGGACAGCCTGGTCTACACAGAAAGTACAAGACAGCCAGTGTTACACAGAGAAACCCTGTCTCAAAACCCCATAATAATAAAAATAAGAAGATTGAAATAAAAAAAAAATCAGAGCTAGGCCTGCTGGCATAATGCCAGGTTCCATTCACAAGGAAGGCACACAGTAGAGTTTATATTTTAAAAAAAGCAGATGGAAGAAAGATCTGAACCTTCATTTTATTTCATTTTTGAAATCTCCATCACAAGAAATTTTTAGTGGGTTTGAGAGCCCAAAGACTTGCAAATCAGTGGGTATTGTTTTAATTTTTAAAGCAAAAGCCCAAAGGAAGGCTAGCTAGGTGGAGACACATCCAGCCATCTTCCGGGAAGAACTAACCTTAATGCCCTGAGGGGACAAATTAGCCTTACTGCACTCTTTCCTGCCCACTAATTATACAGTTGCTAAGAAACCATCCCATAGGACCAGGCAAGAACTGTTTGAAGTCTTGGTGCATAAAGTGGACCAATCATTTCAAAAGTCAATTTCCCTTACCCAATCATGAAATGCCAAAGCATGAAAGTCCCTGCTTGTACAACCACTCTGGAAATCAATCTGGCACTTTCTCAGACAACTCGGAATAGCGCTTTCCCAAGATCCAGCCATACCACTCTTGGGCATATATCCAAAAGGAGCTCAAGTACACAAAAAGGACATTTGCTCAACCATGTTTGTAGCAGCTTTATTTGTAATAGCCAGAAGCTGGAAACAACCCAGATGCCCCTCAACTGAAGAATGGATGCAGAAATTGTGGTATATCTATACAATGGAATATTACTCAGCAATGAAAAATAAGGAAATCATGAAATTTGAAGGTAAATGGTGGGACCTGGAAAGGATCATCCTGAGTGAGTTGTCCCAGAAGCAAAAAGACACACACGGTATATACTCACTCATATACACATACAACATAGGACAAACCCACTAAAATCTGTGCATTTAAAGAAACTAAGCAAGAGAGAGGACCCTAACTAAAACACTCAATCCCCATCCTGAAAGGCAAAGAGGATGGATATCAGAAGAGGAAGAAAACAGGAAACAACCTAGGAACCTTCTACAGAGGGCTTCTGAAAGCCAGAAGAAGAAAACAGGAAGCAAACTAGGAACCTACCACAGAGGGCCTCTGAAAGCCTCTGCCCTACAGACTATCAAAGCAGATGCTGAGCCTGATGGGCAACTGTTGGGCAGAGTGAATGGAATTTTATGTAAGAAGTAGGAAATAGTAAGAGCTGGAGAGGACAGGGTCTCCACGAGGAGAGCAACAGAACAAGAAAATTTGAACACAGGGAACTTCCCAGAGACTCATACTCCAACCAAGGACTATTCATGTAGATAACCTAGAAACCCTGAACAGATGTAGCCCATGGCAGTTTAGTGTCCAAGTGGGTTACATAGTGATGGGAAGAGGGACTGCCTCTGACATAGCTGATTGGCCTGCTCCCCCTGTGGGGGGAGCAGACTTACCCAGCCACAGAAGAAGAAAATGCAGCCTTTCCTGATGTGATATGATAGACTAAGATCAGAAGGAAGGAGAGGAGGACCTCCCCTATCAGTGGACTTGGGTAATACCATGCATGCAGAAAGGGGAGGAAGGGTGGGATCGGGAGGGGACGAGGGAGGGGCTTAAGGGGAGATACAAAATGAATAAAGTATAATTAATAATAATAATAGAAAAGAAATAGTTAAGACCAAAATATTAGTATAAGCACCTCTCATCTCAAGAAACAAAATGTTGCTTATGTTTATTAATTATTATCAATATGTAAATAGTAGTGAAAATTTTGAATGTTTCCAACTTTGTTGACTAGTTTTATGTCATCCAGACAGAAGCTAGAGTCATTTGAGTGGATGGACCCTCAATTTAGAAAATGCTCCCATTGGACTGGACTGTGGGCAAGCCTGTGGTCCAATTTCTTATTAGTGACTGATGTGAGAGAGACCAGCCCATTGTAGGCAATGCTGCCTCTATGTAGGTTGTCCTGGTTGCTATGAGAAAGAAGGATGAGCAATTCTGTAAGCAGCATTTTTCCATCGCCTCTGGATTAGTTCCTGCCTCTGGATTCTTGCCTTTAATTTCTGTTCTGACTTTCCTGGATAATGACTATAAGCTGTAAGATGAAATAAATTCTTTCTTCCCCAACAAAAAAAAAAGAAGGGAGTTAGTATGATGGGGAGAGGATAGGAGCTCCACAAGGACCAAATATATCTGGGCACAGGGTCTTTTCTGAGACTGACATTCAACAAAGGACCATGTATGGATATAACCTAGAACCTCTGCTCAGATGTAGCTTGTGGTAGCTCAGTAACCAATTGGTTTCCCATAGTGAGGGGAACAAGGACTATTTCTAACAGGAACTCAATGACTGGCTCTTTGACCTCCCCAATCCCCAAGGGAGGAGCAGTCCTGTTAGGCCACAGAGGAGGGCTTTGCAGCCAGTCCTGAAGATACCTGATAAAACAGGATTGGATGAATGGGGAGGAGGTTCCCCCTATCAGTGGACTTGGAAAGGGGTATGGTGGAGATGAGGAAGGGAGGGTGGGATTGGGAGGGAATGAGGGAGCAGGACACGGCTGGGATACAGAGTTAATAAAATGTAACTGATAAGAAAAAAAATAAAATTATAAAAAAATAAATAAAATTTAATTTTAAAAAACCTGTAGGCACAAAATGATACATTTTACAATCCCACTTCCACTTTCTATGTGTAGAAAGTATTTTAAGGAGGGCTGTTGAGAAGCATGTGTAGGAATACCTACCTGTAATCCAGTACTCAGGAGGTAGAGACAGGAAGATCAGGCGTTCAAGGCCAGCATTGACTATATAACAAGTTAGTGCCCAAAAATAAGAGAGAGCTGCTATCACGGATTCAAGAAAGGGCATGAGCCAGACAGGGTGGTGCACACTTGTAATCCCAGCATTCAGGAAGCAGAAGCAGGCAGATAGTTGTGAATTCAAGGCCAGCCTGCTCTACAAAGCGAGTCCAGGACAGCCAAGGCTACACAAACACTGTCTTGAAAAACAAAAATATTATAAAAATGAATATATTATATATAACATAATACATAATATATTATTTATAATAATGTATATATATATATATATATATATATATAAAACAGAAGTGTTACACAGATTGGTAATGACAATTTGCCTTAAACTGACAAATGTGTTTAATTCAGCTCTTCACACCCACTCAAGGATTCCATTCTTAAAAATATGTGCCTGTGTATTAGATGTATTTGTCTATGTGTCTATAATGTATATGTCTATGATGCATTAAAGTGTCTAAAATGTATAGACTAAAATACTAATAATGATTATGAACAATGAAGGTCTCAGGCCCTCTGAGGCACACGGTTCCAGCTGCACATCCGTCTGTCTGTCCCCTTGCCTCTGGCCAGCAGCTGCTCCCTGCACAGCGTGAGGGTGCTGAGTCTTTGTCCTGGCACAGCAAGCCGGTGTACAGATGGGGGGAGCCTGGATAGCATCTGCAAAACGCTTTTTTTTTTCTCTTTCTTTCCACTTTCTTTAAGGCTATGTGCTGACTCCCACATAAGAGAACTTGCTCGTATGTGGGAGTCAGAATATTGTATGAACTCCAACATACTATAAACTGCTGTTACTACTTCTACCACTCTTGGGGACCATGCGTAACTAAGAGAAGGGGGCGCTAGGGACCCACTTATGGATGTTAGGGCCCAGTGAGGACTTGGGCTCCAAGCAGAAGGTTTTCCAGAGGTGTGCGAACATTTTGTCATCTTTACCTGAGTAGCTTTTTAATACCTGCAGCTGTAACATAAACTCTACTTACATTTAGGTTATGCCTTTGCTTAGGTTCAATGAGGAATCCCATAAAATTGGGAGTATTTTGTGCAACCTAGCAGACCCAGTCTGGCCTAACTACTGGGGCTCACCCTATCCAACCTGGTCTGGCTGCCACACAAGCTGGTGAACTCCCACCCAGGACACTCATTTTGTGCACCCAGATGGACAACAGTGCTCATGACAGAAACATAACTCAAGCATAAGTCTCTATTTCTTGTGGAACTTGTTTTTTGTGCTCAGGGACATCTATGTCTCTTTGATGCACTTAAAAGACCTGCTACTTTCTAGGACCGTGGTATAACTGATGTCCTGAGATGAATGGAGAAGGACTCAAAATCCCCATCAATTAAATCATAACAGAAACCATGATGAGTCTCAAGACAAGATGAGAAAGATGCACTGTTGTCCCTATCAAGAGGAAGAAAATGTCGTCGGGAACTCCTTATGAGAAAGAGAGGGAAATTGTCAGCTAGTTTCACATTGAGTGACAATACCATATTTAGAACTGCCTGAATAAAGTTGCCATTAGAATAGATTGACTAAAGTGCTCTGCCATTCTCCAAGACCTGTGTCATCCATACAGAGAAACATAGGAGTACAGTTCATGTGACAGAAATGACACCTAGGGCTGCTGAGTTGGCTCGCCAAGGAAAAGAGCTTGCAAAGTGTGGTGACCCAATTTTGAGCCCTAGAACCCACATAAAGATAGGATGCCAAAAGTTGTCCTTCAGCCTCCGCCTGTGTGCCAGTGTACACATACACATGCACACATAGACACATATACAACAAATATTTTTTTACAAAAATAACCTCTGCATCTTCAAGTCTTTGATGATGGCAAAGTCTGTGGATTTTCCCAAAACCACAGCTTTCCTTCTGACTTATTATGTTGGAGAAAAGGGAAAACTTGGGGTGGGATCTTTTAGATAATCTTTTTCACCATGGCACTTACTACACAGGCATGGCTGGAGCTCCTGTGGGAACTGAGCCTGTAACGTCCAACTATATATCCTGAAAGGGAAAACACAAGAGCCAGAGCTCCATTGGACTCACCAGGCATGGACTTGGGTCCTAACCACCTGAGTGCACAGTGGCATTCTGGGACCTTGGAAATCAGCACAAGAGGGTTTGACCTCTCATGAACAGAGATGTTGGCTTGCACCCACACTGCAGTTCTGTCTTCCCAAAACAAGAAGTAAGACCTCAGCACTTCCAGGCCAACCCAAACCAAGACCACCCTTCTCTAGAGGTATGAACAGAGAATGAATCAGCATTGAGAAAGTTTATTGGTTTGATTTTTCCAAGATCATATATTTTAAGTAAATAGATTATAAGAGGTATAATGTCTTTTCTTCTTCCACTAACAGTAATCAGGCGCTCTCCACCTTACACACATATACAAACACACACACAGAGAGAACCAAACAATGTTATACCTGGCTGAGACATTCACATCTTAAAATAGGGGATGGTAACAATATAATTTCCTTTAAAATGCCTTTAATACAATATATAACAAACAAAAAATCTCTCTATGTATTTGAAGTTACAAAAAAGCCCATCTCTTGGCAGCAACAATCTTAAATATGATAGTTACCTCTGGCTGTACAACAAGCATTTCACTTTTCCTCACTGGGTTTTGGAAAGTTCAAGTAGTAATGAGGCTTATTAAGCCCTTTGAGAAACCAATTTATGAGCAGGCAAGGCAGTGGCTCAGACCCCTACCCCGAAGAGTAACAGTCTGTACTTCTCAGCTTGTGGAGTGAGCCTGGCTTGATCTTGGGTTCCTCTGCCTCCCCCAGTGGCAGCCAGGCAGATCTCTGCAGGTTTGTCTCAATATGCCCTGGTGTGAAGCAGACACTAGTGGGACGCTCGCTGAACTGTTCATTGCTGCCACCCATCCCCGGAGGCTGCTGTTGCCTGTGTCTGCTCTTGGGAGGACACCACAGTCTGGGCCTGGAGGACCTCTGGCAGGGAACGCCAGTGCCGGCGGCCATAGCCTTGAGGGCTGATCTTGTTTTGGGGGGCCACAGCGTCTTTACTTTTGTCTGTCAACTGGTAGATCCGTTGGGCCAATTTCTGCAGTATGCACGTCCCTAAGCGGCATGGAGAGCTAGGAGAGCCAGGGTTCATCATAGGGCGGTAGTGTTTGAATCCAATATGGGCTATGCTGGGAGTGCTGTGAAGAAAGGACTCTTGAAACTTCACCAACCAGAGCTTTGTTCCTAACCACCTGGGACCAGGGCCATAGAGAACCTGAGGGACATGGGACCTGCTCCCTCCCCTGGAGCTGCAGTCCTGCCTGGACAATCTTCCTGGGGCCAGAGTAGTAGACAGGGCACATCCTCTGTAGAGGGCATAGTTACCTGGCTTGTGGGGATTTCGATGTGCTCTCCTTGTCCTGGAGCGGAACAAGAGTCGAGTTAAGAACTATCTCCTCACCAGTGAGTCCCGAGGAATTGGTGCTGGATGCCTGCAGTTCCCTCTTGCCACTACTTAGCACCCACTTATTCTGCCTAGAAAACACAAGCAGATGTGTTTGGTTGTGTTCAAGTGATGCCCAGGCCAGCTCCCATCTCCACTTTCTTCTAACCCCTTCAGACCATCTCTCAGTGTTCCCTGACTGCCATGTATTAGGACTGAAGAAAGCACTGCCCCAAACTCACTGCGAGGATGCATCTGGCTGTGCAGTGTCCACATCTAGGAAGGCAAGTGAACCCAGGAATATCAGGATGATGGAAACCAGCTTCATTCTGTGCAGATGCTCAGATACCCTGGAAAGGAGCAAGAAGCCGAGGGTGATCAACAGGGCCAGCTGCACAGCCCCAGAGGGTCACGAAGGGCGTAGACAGGAGGGGAAGCAGATTGGTGGCACTCTACCCGGTTCTGCTGCTTATCTCTCCCTGGCACCAAGACACATCCAGAGGCTTTTGCGCTGGCCAGGTGGGTGACAAGCAAAGCAAAGGAAACCGGAGAACCAGGTTTCCCGAGGTCTCCAATTCAACTCCTAGGATCATTGCCCAAGGTGGAGAGGGATCTCAGGAGAGAAACAGCTGGGTATATGAGTTAGACCTGGGACATGAGGTGCGCTCTACAGTGGATCCCCCAAAGTAGAATGCATTTGTCCAGTTCTGCAAGTTTTGGGCCTTTGGAAAAGCCACACTCCCTGCCCCTACACCCTGGAGACCAGTTGTCCCTACCTGCTGAAGGAGTGAGTAGTCAAGAACTTGGAGAAAGTCCGAGATGTCCTTCTGACTCTGGGAAATCCCCAAAGTCCAAGGCTGACTGCTATGAGAAACTAGGAGAGGTAATGCTGGAACTCTTCTGCCTGGTGTCGCCAAGAAACCACTGAACAGCAAGAGCCAGCTCCAGCATTTTATACATGCAGGGGAGGGTCTGCTATGACCTGGAGCCCTCCCTTTTCTCTGGCTTCTAAGATCAGACCTGCCCAGGAACTTGCCTGTGGGTATAGGGCTAAGTGTAGAGGTCACTTGTGGACAGGCATCTCAGAGATCAGTTCTGGGAGATTAGGCTGGTGCAGGACTTCTGCTGCCTTAATTTCCTGGCTTAGGGTTCAGGCATTAAGAAGGGAAGATGAGCCAGAACAACTTGGGTATGGGGGATCCTTTTCCAAGAATGACTACAACCCAGGTGTTGGTCTGAGCTTTCAGAATAGAACTGCAAGAACCAGAGACTGGCAGGAAACCTGGCTAACCTGGACATTAGACTTGGGGAGCTGTTGACTCAAACAGGCTGTGCCCCTGCCTGCTTAGTACCTAGATGAGACTCTAGCCCCACCTCTGCCTGCAGAGTACACCTGGAAGGGTCCAGTCCCCCTGACAGCACCTGAGACTGAAGGGTTTCTTGATGGGCTGGCTAGCAAAATTTTGTAGTAAGGGCAAAGCTGGAAACAGCTGAGATGAAAATTGAGGTTTGGAGAGGGTAGTTATCTGTAAATTGAGAACTCACAGTTCTTCTTGGAAATACAGGACTAGCCAAAATTAGGAAGTGAGATAGTTTTGTTTTCCTCATAATATTATTATGCCTTATAAATCTGTAACCTGAGAGTTGGCCTGACTGCTTTCATTAGCAAGTGTGCTAATTCTTGTCTCTTTAGATCATTACACACACTTCTGAATGGGGATTCTCATGTATAAAAGTGAAGTTCAGAGAGGGGAAGTATACTGCCCAGTCACACAAAAGGTGGAAAGCTATAGAGCCCAAACTCGAAAGACAGGTGTGGCAGCTTGAATTTTTCTGGCAGGGGTCACCATTCTTATCAAGGGTGAAGAGGAAAATCCCAGCCCCCGCCCAGAGGTATGTGCTAATTCATGACGAATCAGTTCAAATCAGTTTGCCTCTGGTTTGTAATATTAAAGGATCCTTGAGTTCACTTTCCTCCCTTCTAGGGCCAAATTGGGAAACAAGGCATAGCTCCACAGGCAAGTCTCCTGGAAGGTCACTGAAGCTAAAGATATGATCTACCACAGCTGCTAGTCTCAGGTCCTAGAAATCTGGACACAGATAAGTTATGTCTCCTTCTTAGTGTCACCAACAGATCTCCAAGATTCCTACCTGATCTGAGACCACACTCAAAGGCAGCTCAAAGCAAGGTCTGGGTTGAGCATTGCTGGATCAGCTCAATTACCACTCTCCAGACTGAACCATGGACATTGAAACTAGGGGGAAAAATGGCTGCACTGAGGTTACTTATTCCAGGGAATCTTCCTAGAAGAGGAGATCTGAGTTCCACCTGGGGCAGAGGACAGATTCCAGGTTCTGCTTCTGGTAGGGGCCTTAGATACGGATATTGAAAGGATTGTAGCTTGGTGTACTGGCCTGCGTTAGGACCTTCTGGGCCCTGGGACAGTCACCACAGCAGCCCCAGCCAGGTGCTGTTTGTCTGCACCATAGAGCACTGGTAGATCAGAGAGCTGCCAGGTTCCCAGGAACCTCAGGTAATCACCACAGTTTTTTTTCTGGTTTCTGTCCCTTTCTTTCCCCTTCCTCTCACTTCATCCCTGGATTGTCTGTCAATGCAGCTGGTGTCAGTCTCTCTGAGGATGCAACCTACCTGTTGCTAACTTACAGCTGGGCCAGGGCGACCTCAGATTTAACTTTCATTTCCTGGCCCAGTCTGCCCAAGTCAAGGGCAGCCAGGTGTTGGCCCACAGCCAGGGCACATCTCATGAGCTGAACTCCTCTCCAGCCTCTACCATTCTTGAGGGCTCTGTGTGCAGAAAATCCTGCAGGGCTGGATCTCGTTGACTCCTTGCTTCCTCTCTAAGGAAAGTCTGTGACCTGAGGTTAGCTCTAGTGTGGAACCATGATTGCCAAATATGCTCTTATTTGAAATGTATTGTGGTTATTTCTATTATTATTATTTGGATAGGGTCCCCTGTAACCCACCCTGGCCTGAAACTAAACAGCTATAAGATGACTTTGAATCCCTGATCCTTCTGTTCCACCTCTTATCAACTGAGCTACACTCCCAATCCCTCAAACTTCTTTTTTTTGAGCCGTAGGTGGCTTCAACAAGGAAGTGAACTGAACCCAAATGGGGAAGGCTTGGTTCTACTGAGCTCCTAGGTCTGTGCCAGTGTATTATCACTGTGCCAAGTATACCCACCTGAGCACATTGGCATGTGCCTTATTAGCCCGGGTGCTCTTCCCTGCACTGGTACCTAAGAGACTGTCACCTGAGAATCAAGCCAATTGTCTTTTTAGGCAAGGTCCCAGGCTGGCAGCTAGAAAAATTTTGTTAGAAAATCTTAGAAAGCACGTGTATGATTGTGGTTTGGGTGGGTGAGGAAACACTGTGAAACTGTTCCCCAAAGTGCTAAAGGACATAAGAGGGGGTGGAGGGAATAGATGAGGAATTCAACATGTCTGGGTAACTACCCATCCCCCCAGGAAATGAGGTGCCTTACTTAATCATCAGTGCAAGAGAAAAAAAATAGCTAGGATGCATTTTGGGTTCAAAGTCTAGAAATGAGGCAGAAAGGGTCCTTTTGGCTGTGCTTTCACAGAATTGCATCAACTCAAGTGCAATGTTTGTAAATTCACACTGAGCAAGGAAAGAAGGGAAAGGAAGAAGAGAGGAGAGGAATATAAGGGAGGGGAGGAGAAGGAAAGAACATGTTTAAAATTTTCCTGGCAAGATAATTGAAAGGAAAAAAAAATTACTGCTTAATAAAGATCCACTTTTTGTGCATGTGCCCAAGAATTCTTAAGTTGTGTTTATGTGTCCATCTTTTCATCATATTTACAAACATGTATGTGTGTGTGTGCTCTAAAAGCTTCCTGAATAATGGTGTTTCAATATCTTCTTCTCATTAAAACTGAACTATTTGAAGGTTTTGCTTGTTTTGAATATGTGATTTTATTTTCTTAGTTAACACTGTATACACAGTCTCTTACACCAGGGTAATAATACTTGGGTCTAGAGAAAAGTAACAAAGAAACAATAAACAGTACTAATAATGTTAGTGACTAAAGTGAAAGTAACTGAGTGCATTGTACAATGATCTCTTTTCAGACAGGACATTTTATGATGAATTTTTTCTTTCATGAGGCACAAAATGCCTGTTAAGCTTAGGGCTTGTTTACAACATCCTCTTGAAAACAAGGTTCAAGATGTATCCTGAAGTTGAAACATCAAATAATTTACAGGAGGACACAATCAGCTTTGCAGATAGGGTCTCCTAGGCATAAGTATGGCAGGATGCAAAGCACAGGACATTTTCTGAGGATCTGACCTCTCATAAAACCTAATGAGAATATAGATTATTCCCAGAAAATGAACATGTACATAAAAGCAACTATGTATAAAGCTGGTATACAGTGAATGTCAAGTGAGGGACCAGGTTAAAAACCATACAATGGAAAAAAGAGCATCTTCAACAAATGACGTGGGTCTAACTGGATGTCTATATGTAGAAAAATAAAAATAGATCCATACTTATCACGCTGCACAAAAGTAAAACCCAAGTGGATCAAAGACTTTAATATAAAAACAGACACAAATTAAACCTGGAAGAATAAAAAGTGGGGAAGAGCCTTGAACTCATTGGCACAGGAGACAACTTCCTGAACAGAACACCAACAGCACAGGCTCTAAGATCTACAATCAATAAATGGGACCTCATGAAACTGAAAAGCTTCTGTAATGCAACAAACTGTCTTCAGTAAAAACGACAGCCTACAAATTAGGAAAAGATCTTCACCAACCCTATATCTGACAGAGGGCTAATATCCAAAATATATAAAGAACTTAAGAAGTTAAAGAGCAACAAATCAAGTAATCCAATTTAAAAATGGGCTACAGAGCTAAACAGAGAATTCTCAATAGAAGAACATTGAATGGGAGAGAAACACTTAAATGCTCAACATCCTTAGTCATCAGGGAAATGCAAATCAAAACGACCCTGAGATTTCACCTTACACCTATCAGAATGGCTTTGATCAAAAACTCAAGTGACGACATATGGTGGAGAGGATGTGGAGAAAAAAGAACCCATTCCACTGCTGGTGGGAATGTAAACTTGTATAACCACTTTGGAAATGAATCTGGGACTTTCTCAGACAATTAGGAATAATGCTTCCTCAAGATCCAGCTATACCACTCGTAGGCATATATCCAAAAGATGCTCAAGAATTCAACAAGGACATTTGCTCAAGCAGCTTTATTTATAATAGCCTGAAGCTATTATAAGGGACAACCCAGATGTCCCTCAGTTAAGGAATGGATACATAAATTGTGGTACATTTACACAATGGAATACTACTCAACAATTAAAAACAAGGAAATCATGAGCAGCACCGTTGCTGTATCTGTAATTTCTATCTTGTTTGGAAGGCAGAGACAGAAAGACTGTTAACCTGTTTATTTAAGGCAGAGCATCTGCATAAAGAAAAGCAATGCTTTGCTTCTCCTGTTCCTTTTCTTTCTCCTCCCCTTCCTCCTCCTTCTTTACCTCATATATGTAAAACAAATGTTCTACCTCTGAGCTGTTTTCCTAGTTTCTGCACAAAACAGGCAGATACAGATAGTTTTTGCATATGATAATGGCAGACGCTAAACCTTACTAAAGCTTAAAGAAAGTAACTTGTTATGAGATAAATGAAAGAAAACACAGAGAAGGCAACAGACATAGAGGAGGCTGTCCTTCTAACAGCAGTAACAGAACAAGATAAAAAGACTTTAGGAGAAGTTTATTACAGATGGCACAATGGCTGGTATTAACAAATAAAATGCTACATGTCCTCATCCTCTAGGTGGGAATTCTGTATTACTATAAGATTATGAAGACTTTGTTAAAGGCATTTACTACTTAAAAGGTTATTTGTCCTTCCAAAGAAAGTTACTGTTTGTGAATTATGTACCAAATACTGTGCTAAGTCCTGAACACACAAAAATGATTCATGTACTTCATTCTTTCTCTAGAATCTTACAGTCTTGTGTGGTAATCCACCATAAACAAACCCATAGACCAGGCATAGAAATGCATACATCACTATAAATTACACTATGAAACCTAAAGAAAAGCAAGAGGGACCTAACACACCAGAAGGAATAAAGAACACATGTATTCAAAGGCCCAGATGTGAGAATATTTTAGTTCAGTAGGGGAAATGAGAGAAGGTGAATTTGTTTGGAATATACTATGGAAGAAGAAGGGAACAGCAACAACAACAACAATAATAATAATAAAGATTAAAAAGGAAGCCAGAGGGGCTGAAGAGATAGCTGAGTGATGAAAAACCCTTTCTGTGGGGCTGGAAAGAATGACTTAGAAGTTAAGAGCACTGACCTCTTTTCTAGAAGTCATGAGTTCAATTCCCAGCAACCACATGGTGACTCAAAACCATCTATAATGAAATCTGGCCCTCTTCTGGTGTGCCGGTGTACAAGCAAACACAACATTGTACACATAATAAATTTTAAAACAAAAGAAAACATTCTCTGCTTTTTTGTTTTGCAAACTTCCTAGCATGTCCATGGTGGTTGATAATCTTCTGTAGCTCCTGTTTCAGGGAATTTGATGTCAAATGACCTCCTGGGATATAAGGCACACATGTGGTACAATTATATAAATGCAATTAAAATACTCTTATCACTCATCCATGCAAAAGATAAAAATATCTTCCTCAAAAAATAAAAGAGGTCAGTGGGCATAGTGGCACACATCAGATCTCTGTGAGTTCGAGGCCATCCTGGTCTACAGAATGAGTCCAGTCCATGCAAAGCTACACAGGGAAACCCTGTCTTGAAAAAGCAAAACAAAACAAAAACAAACAAACATAAAAGATCATAAAGCAAATGTGGTTACACATGCCTATAATTGGAGCATTAGGAAGGTCAGGAATGAAGGTCAATCTGGACTATTGGAAACTCTGTCTCAAAAACAAAACAGCAGTAGCAACAACAAAACAGCACAATAATCTGAGTGCCTGGGAGGCTTTTGGACATTGAAATTTTTTTAACTTTTTTCCTGGCTACATAGGAAGCTATTGAGGAGTGTAGTTGTTTGAATGATATGTTTGAAAATATGGTCCCCATTTGGTGGAACTGTTTCGGAAAAATTAAAAAGTGTGATCTTGTTGAAGAGGTGTGTTACTGTGGGTGGGCTTTGAGGTTTAAAATCCCACATTATTCTCAGTTAGGTCTTTGCCTCATACTTGTAGATCAGGATGAAGGCTCTCAGCCACTGTTCTCTCTGGTTCTCTGCCTGCCATTCCTGTCTGCCACCATGGTCCCTGCCATGATGGTCATGGACTTATCCTCTGAAACCCTAGGTACCTAACCAACTGTTTCTTCTATAATCTGTCTTGGTCATGATATCTTAGCACAGTGATAGAAAATTAGCTAAGACAAGGGGTTTGAAAACAGGAGAGAAATGCTTTGATGTACATTTATCTCAAAGATCTTTTTGTCCTGTAAAATTAACAGTAAGAATACAGGAATTTCAAGCCTCAGAGCGCCCCAACCCAGAAGGCCTAGCCCTCTAGGGTGGGGCGGGGGAGGGGCTTGCGCGAGGCGCAGCGCAGGCGCAGTGCGCGCCTCCATTGTCAAGCGTGACGTAAACGCCGTTGCTATGGCTACAGACGCTAAAGGGAAAACGCTGAGATCTCCTGGGCCTGGTGGGCGGCGGCGAGGGCTGGTGGACCGGAACCCGCTTCCCTGGCACGATTGGCGGCGGTCATGGCTCAGCTAGTGGACTACTTCATCGTGGTAGGCTGAGACCGGGAGAAGCTAGGTAAGAATGTGGGGCGGGCGCTGCCTGGGCTCTGCCTCCGCCCCGGGCTCCGCCTCCCTCCTCCCCCGGGCTCCGCCTTCACCTCCCAGGGCTCCGCCTTCCTCCGCTTCCAGGCCCCTCCCTGTCTCCGCTCCGAGCTCCGCCCCCGCCTCCACTAGTTTCCGCATATGCTAATGTGGGCTCTGCCTCCCTCATCTTCCGGGCTCCTCCCCCTTCCCCGCCCCGGGCTCCGCCTCCGACCCCTCGGGCTCTGTCCCTGCCCTGGGCTCCTCCCCCTCCTCCGCCTCTGAGCTCAGCCTCCGCCCCCAGCAGCCTTCCATTGGGCTAGGTGGTGCTGGGCCTGGCGTCCCGGCTGGGAGATCGGGAGGAGAGACGGTTGGGTCCCGCGGTGGAGGAGCGGCGGGTCCATCGGGTGTCAGTGGTTGAGTCTGGCTGGCTGTGTGCATGTGTGAGGGACCCGCAGGAAGGCGGTTGTGGAGCAAGGCCAGGGCTGTGCAGTTGGGGGCTGGTGGGCTGGCCGGGTCGGGAGAGCCTGCCCGAGTTCCTCCATGAGCTTCTGTGGAGGCTGTTGCTACCTGGAGCCACGCCCTCGGGCCGCCTGGGTTGGGAGGGCGGGAGCACAGTGTGTGGAGTTCCTAGGGATACACTTGTGCCCTGCATCCTGAGGAAGAGTGATGCTGGGACCAGTCCTCCTGGAAAGTAAGTTCAGAGAGTCCGGTGCTGCCTCCCCACTGCTCTGGAGCTCGTGGGGTGGGGAGCTTACACATCTGGGCTGAAAGAAATCAGGGTACTTGGAAAGGCTAAAGGATCCATGCACATTTCTAGGAACATTATTTTTTTCAGGATGTATATGCCAGCATTCCAGAATGAAATGATTCTTCTTAAGTAAAGACAGCCAGACTCTTGGGTAAAGAGAGCCAGTGGTCTCTCTCACTGGGCTTTCATGAGTTTTGATTGTTCCGTTTATTTGTCCGAGAATTCTTCATAAGGAACAGTTTGGCAGATACACTGCTGTTTATACTTTAATGGACTTGCACAACCAGGAGTATACACGGTTCACGCAGGCTTATTTTCTTATTTTTATCTCTTTGTGTTGTTATGTATAGATAACTAGGACATAATAACAAGGTTACTATAGACTTGGGAAAGCTCTTTTATTTCAGGGTAATTCCAGTTTTACACTTGCAAGGAATTTTAGCTACCAGCCCTGCATCCCCTTATTTCTGGAGGTGCTTAGGTTGTGTTTGCTGATTGTTAGTCGTTGGTAGCACTAGAGTACCAATGTTTATTATTTATTCATTCCTAAGAATTTGTTTCAGAGAAGGGATTCTTCCCAGTTTTTTCTCACTACTGCCTAATTGAGGTCACTTAAAAAACCGCTTGCAGGTCGATGAGATGGCTCAGCAGATAAAAGCTCTTGTTGGGCAAGCCTGGAGACCTGAGTTCGATGCCTGAATTTATGAAAAGGTGGAAGGCAAGAAGTGATTGCACAGAGTTGTCTTCTAACCTTCCTATGTGTTCCCTAGTATGCATGCTTCACCAGCATCATGAACACACACACACAAAGACGACATTGGGCTTTATTTAGAGAATATTCTTGCTCCAAAATGTCATGTCATTTCACTTGTCAGTTTCTTACAGACATAATCTTACCAAGACTGCTAGCGTGGAGATTCAGTTTTGTTTTTAATCTTGTTCAGTTTTCAGTTACATTGTTCTTCCCCCTAAAATAATTTTATTTAGGGTTTTTTTTGAGAATTCTCTCTACAGAACCCTGGCTGGCTGTTCTGGGATTCCCTATGTAGTAGAGGCTGGTCTTGAACCTACAGAGATCCGCCTTCCTCTTCCTTCCAATTGCTGGGGTTAAAGACCATGCCCAGCTTCCCCCACAACAATTTTAAAACAGTAACAAGCTTGAAAAAAGTTCCAAGTATGGTACACAGTTAAGTGCTGTTTTACTTTGGACATTTTGAGAGGAAGCTGTTGACCTTATGCCCTGTCACTCTGAATGGTTTAGTGTCAATTTTATGCAAACAAGAATGTTGTCCTACATAATGACAATGCAGCTATCAAAATAGGAAATTCACGCTGACATAATATTCCATTTAATGTGGGTTTTATTGACTATGTTATTACTCACAAAAATGTCAAAAGAAGCTGGTATATTTAAGTGTTTCTTTTTTTTATCTCTTTAGTTTCTTTCAGTATGGAACAGTTCCCTCAACTTTTTCATGATCTTGTCACTTTGATGATTATAGGTCAGTTATATTTTTCTTCATTTATTTATTTGTTCATTTTACAGCCCACTCACAACCCTACTCCCTCATCTCCTGCCAGTCCCAAACTCCCAAACACTGTCCCTGTATGTCCCCCAACCAACCCACCCAGGCACATCAAGTTATATCAGGATTAAGTACCTCCTCTTTCACTGCAGCAAGACAAGGCAGCCCTGGATAGGAATATGGGATCCAAAGGGAGGCAACAGAGTCCAAGTCAGAGACAGCTCCTGCTATAGTTGCTAGGGGACTGACTTGAGGACAAGCAACCCATCAGTTTCATATGTGTAAGAGGCCCAGGGCTAGGCCAGGCATGTTCTTTTGTTGGTGGTTCAGATTCTTTGAGGCCCCATAGTCCCAGGTGAGCTGACTATGTAGGTTTTCTTATGGTCTCCTACCTCTCCAATCCTTCCTGTAACTCTTCCACAAGATTCCCAGAGTTCTGCCTAATGTTTTTTTTTTTTTTTTGACTGTGCATCTGTGCAACTGTTTCCATTATTTGCTGGATGAAGCCTCTCAGATGACAGTTATGTTGGTCTCCTGTCTACAAGCATAGCAGAGATATGAATAATTGACAAGGGCCCAGGCTTTGGGGTACACCATTGCTTAGGGGATGAAAGAAGAGGAGCAGAAAATACATTTGGTGAACTTGGAATAGATATTCAGCTCTCCCTAATAGATATTACTTTTATTGTAGGTGATATGAGCCATAATTTTTGTCTAGTTACATGGCTGTACAAAAGAGATTGTTTTCAAATTAAAACATTTTTTTTAGATTTACTTTTTCCTTTTTTCCTTCTTTTTTTTGTGGGGGAAGGGATTGTCAAGACATGGTATCTCTGTGTGTGTATCCAGGCTGTTCTGGAACTCTGCCTAAGACTCACAGAGATCCACCTGCGTCTGCCACCCAAGCACTGGCATTAAGGGCTTGCACCACTTGATGAGCAGTCAGTACTCTTTAATCACTGAATCATCTCCAGCTGTCTTTAAATTTGTAACAGATATAATCATGTGACTATGTCTACATTAGTTGAATATAAATGGAATGATGAATATAATGTTTCAAAATTGTTCTAAGTAGGTAATGGTGTGTATTCCCAGCCTTTCTCTAGCTGAGACTGGAGATCAGATGGGAGGTGGTGGCTCACCTTTAATCCCAGAATTTGGGAGGCAAGGCAGACGCATTTGGATCTCTGCATTAAAGGCCATCCTGGTCTATTGATCTAGTTCCAGGACATCCAGGAA
The DNA here is from genome assembly GCF_030254825.1 of Meriones unguiculatus. Taxonomy (NCBI): domain Eukaryota; kingdom Metazoa; phylum Chordata; class Mammalia; order Rodentia; family Muridae; genus Meriones; species Meriones unguiculatus. The sequence continues at coordinate 78,427 of NW_026843593.1, read as the reverse complement.
ACCTACACAGACAAACCCAATCCAAGCAAACAAAAGCAAGCAAGCAAGCAAGCAAGCAAGCAAGCAAGCAAGCAAGCAAGCAAAGGACTGGAGATGTAGCAGCCATCTTGGGTAGGGAGTAACAGAGCAAAGAGCTAGAAAGATCTTGGATAACTAATGACTGACAGTAGGGTTGCCATAGCAGATCTAGATAGCTGCTTTGTGTTTTGTTTTTCTTTGTTGTGTTTTGTTTTTAACATTGATAAATAATAACATTATATCATTATATGTTTAAAGCACTATAAATCTGAGTTTTCAGTTTCTTGCTGGCAAAACAGGTACAAGGTGACAGGATGGGTTATCAGGATCCAGGGACATAGATAGTGAAGGAATGTTTTTCAGTGTCATATGTAACCAATTGAGGGCATCATTGAGAGAAGCAGTTATTGAAGAACTTTTTGGTTGAATGTACAGATGATCTACTTATATGCAATGTACAGATAAGGAGGAGACTGTAAAGTCTCCTTCCTGTGACCTCCCATTTTTTGTGTGGGTATTTTCTTTTTCTTTTATTTTTCTTACACTTTATTCACTTTCTATCCCCCCATAAGCCCCTCCCACCTTCCCTCCCAATCCCATCCTCCCTCCCCTTTCTTCACACATGCCTTTCCCCAAGTCCATTGATAAAGGAGGTCCTCCTCTCCTTCCTTCTGATCTTAGTCTATAAGATCACATCAGGAGTGGCTGCAGTGTCATTTTCCGTGGCCTGGTAAGGCTGCTCCCCCCTCAGTGGGAGGTGATCAAAGAGAAGTTCATATCAGAGGCAGTCCCTCTTCCCATTACTATGTAACCCATTTGGACACTGAACTACCATGGGCTACATCTGTGCAGGGGTTCTAGGTTATCTCCATGAATAGTCCTTGGAGTATGAATCTCTGGGGAGACCCCTGTGTTCAAATTTTCTGGTTCTGTTGCTCTCTTTGTGGAGTTCCTGTCCTCTCCAGATCTTACTATTTCCCACTTCTTACATCAGATTCCATGCACTCTGCCCAACAGTTGGCCATAAGTCTCAGCATCTGCTTTGATAGTCTTTAGGACAGAGCCTTTCAGATGCCCTCTGTGGCAGGTTTCTAGGTTGTTTCCTGTTTCCTTCTTCTGATGTACAGTCTCTTTGTCTTTCGGGATGGGGATTGAGGATTTTAGTCAGGGTCTTCTCTTTTCATTAGTTTCTTTAGATGTACAGATTTTAATAGGTTTATCCTATGTTATATGTCTATATGAGTGAGTATATACCATGTGTGTCTTTCTGCCTCTGGAACAGCACACTCAGGATGATCCTTTCCAAGTCCTACCCTTTACCTGCAAATTTCATGATTTCCTTATTTTTCATTGTAGAGTAATACTCCATTGTGTAAATGTACCACAATTTCTGCATCCATTCTTCAGTTGACGGGCATCTGGGCTGTTTCCAGATTCTGGCTATTACAAATAAAGCTGCTACAAACATGGTTGAGTACATGTCCTTATTGTGTACTTGAGCCTCTTTTGGATATATACCTAGGAGTGGTATGGCTGGATCTTGAGGAAGCCCTATTCCTAGTTGTCTGAGAAAGCGCCAGATTGATTTCCAGAGTGGTTGTACAAGTTTACATTCCCACCAGCAGTGGAGGAGGGTTCCTCTTTCTCCACAACCTCTCCAGCATGTGTTGTCACTTGAGTTTTTCATCTTTGCCATTATGATGGGTGTAAGGTGAAATTTCAGGGCCATTTTTATTTGCATTTCCCTAATGGCTAATGATGTTGAACATTTCTTTAAGTGTTTCTCTGCCATTTGCTATTCCTCTACAGAGAATTCTCTGTTTAGCTCTGTTCCCCATTTTTTAATTGGATTACTTGGTTTGCTGCTTTTCAGCTTCTTTAGTTCTTTATATATACTGGATATTAGCCCTCCGTCAGATAAAGGGTTGGGGAAGATTCTTTCCCAATCTGTCTCTTAACATGACCTTGTCTCTCCACTCAACTCCCACTTTTCCTTATAGTTGAACCAACTGCATTGATTGTTCCTGGTACTTGAGGATAGCATAGGAGGTTCTGATTGGGCTTTCAGTCTTTTCAGGCTGTTACAATGGATAATAAAGTTAGATCTGCTCCTTTTAGTCTTGTCTCTGGTGTTTGATTCCCAGGATTCTCCGTGGGCTCTGTTGCCACTCATTCCAGTTCCTCGTGGTTCCTGATTTCCATATTTATGTAAGTACTGGCAATCAGGACTAGTTATTTGCAAGACCAGTGAAACCGCTTTACTGCTGAGCCAACTCTCACACCCTATGTTGCCTATTTTTGACCAATATTTACAGTGCTGATGCTTTCATCTGTTATTTGTAACTGTTTAAATATAGATTTCATTTTAGGAAGATCATATCAATGTTACAATTTAAAGTGAGGCACTTCAAGTTTCTAGAAGATATGTACATAACTAGAGGGAATGAATAGCTCTGTGTAGAAACTTGAGCAAAGAGCTGTCAGTTCTTTCTATCTATTGTTTGTTTGATTAATTTTTGCAGAGTATTCTGTGCCCCTGACTATTCTGGAACTCATTGCATAGACCAGGCTACCATCCAGCTCTATGAGATATACCTGCCTCTGCCTCCTGAGGGTTGTTGGAATTAAAGGCATGATAAAATACACCCAGATTGCCTACTCTTTTTATATTTAGGAACTGTTCATACAATTTCTCTGAGGTGGGCTAAGCACAGTTGATCTGTTTACTTGTCTCCCCCTCTTTATGTCTGTTAAGTAACATCTTACAAGGCTACATGTTTTTTTTATTTTTATTAATTACAGTTTATTCACTTTATATCCCCCTTGTAGTTCTCTCCCTCCCACCTTCCCTCCCAATCCTACCGTCCCTCCCTCTTCCCCTACCAGTACCCCTCCCCCAATCCACTGATAAAGGAGATCCTCCTCCCAGTCCCTTTGATCCTAGTCTATAAGGACTCATCAGGATTGGCTGCATTGTCTTCCTCTGTGGCCTGATAAAGCTAGGTGTGGGGAACAAACCTGCAGGGTAAGCACTCAGGAGGCAGAGGTAGGGGGATCATGTTTCCAAAACTTTTTAAAGAATTATTTATTATTTATACAACATTCTGCCTGCACATTAGATCTTAGTATAGATGGTTGTGAGATACCATGTGGTTGCTGGAAATTGAACTCATAACCTTTGGAAGGATAGCGAGTAGTGCCCTTAACCTCGGAGCCACCACTTCAGCCTCATCCAAGAACATTAAGAAGGAATTTAAGGTATTAATTTGTTCGTGATCTTTTCTTTCCTTCTTTCTTCTAATTTATTGATTTATTGGTTTATTTATTCATTTATTTTACAGTGTTCTGCCTGCATGTACCACTGCAAGCCATACGAGGGCATGAGATCTTACTATAGATGGTTGTGAGCCACCATGTGGTTACTGAGAATTAAACTTAGGACCTTTACAAGAACAGCCAATGCTCTTAACATCTGAGCTACCTCTCTAGCCCTCGTCCCACTTTTCTTTACTTCATGTTACTTAAATTTTCTAAAATATAAATGAATGTGTTATGAACATCTGTAGAATGAGGCATTGTTTTTCAAGGAAGAAAATGAAAAGATTATTAACAAATGTCTTAATGATTCTTTACTATGGTCACACATAAGTTTGAATGAATACTGTCGAGTATATCTCAACAGTTTATGTCACCATGTGGTGAATGAAATTTATCATTGTGTTTTCAGGATGTTTCTTACTCATGACCACTGGGAGGCTGTATGCTGCCTTAGCTGAGCTAATTGGATGGGTGAGTAAATTGCACCTTTTCATGGGGAGGTGGGGAGGCCAGCCTTGGACTTGTGATCCTCCTGTGTCAGCCTTCTGAATGCTGGGGTTCAAAGCTTGGGCCGCTAAAATGAGAATACTGAAGCAGATGGTTCATTTATCTGTTTGCGAGGATTATCACCTTTTAAGAATTCCAAACTTGGTATGTTTAATGTATCTCACACATTTAATAAGATATTAAAATGTATAGATGTCAGGCAACCCCGAATCAACTGTAATTCCAACTTTAAGGGATCCACTATCCTCTTCTATCATCCATGGACACACACACATACACACACACACACAACATATGTGTCTTTTAAAAAGTAAATGTGCAATCACAACTAGAAAAGCACACTTTGAAGCAATGTGCAACTGAGAAGCACCGTGATGATATGACCTTGATGTGCAGAACATTTCCTCAAGTGTTTCACACAATTCATCTTTAGAAGGATCTTAAATGTTCTCTATACAAAATAAAAATAGAACCCTGTGTCTCCCCCTAGCCCTTGCCATGGGTCTTCTGTAGTTTCTCCTGCCATCTTTGACTTCTTTCATTTTCAACCCATTAAGAATTTCTTGTAATGGAGATTTAGAAATTGAAATGAAATGAAGATCTAAATCTTTCTTCCATTCACTATTTTTTTCTATAAACTACTATGAGCCTTCCTTGTGAAAGGAACCCTGCAAACTGCCAGCAGGTGTGGCTCTGATGTTTGGTTTATTATTATTATTATTATTGACTTCTTTTAGACAGGGTTTTTCTGTGTAGCCCTGGCTGTCTTGGACTTGCTGTGAAGGCCAGGCTGGCCTCAAAGTCAAAGAGATCCTCCTGCCTTTTCCTCTCCAGTGCTGGGATTAAAAGTCTGCCACCATGCTTGGCAGGATGTTCTTATAGCTCGGTTGAAGTCATACTATGTAACTTAGGACATGTCCAGACATGTGAGTGTGAAGAGCTGGCAGGGGGTGCAAACCCTTGTTTTTGGAGACAGGGTTTCTCTGTGTGACCTTGTGTGTCCTGGACTCACTTTGCAAACCTGGATGATTTGAAACTGACACCTGCCTCTGCTTGCCCCACTGATGGTCACAGGTGTGTGATGCCATACCTGGCTTTTTTTTTTAATAATCTTTAAAATGATTTATAATTTCTGTGTATGTGTCTGCCTTCCTGAGACCAGCCCTGTTTTGACTAGGAGAGTTGGCACTCACTAAAAGAAAGGAGTCAAGTCCACCTACCCTAAGCATGAGGTACTCTACTCTCAACTGCTGAATCATTGAGGGTGTGGGCCAAAGCTATAGCTTGTAATAAAAAGATCCTCATGTGTTCTGCAACAGCTCGACTCCTGGTGATCTTTTGTGGTCTCACAAACTGGGCACAACAGAGGCAGTCCCATGAAGGATTTATACTTTCAGAACAGCCATAAATGCTCTTTAGTTAGACCTTAGAATAAAGGGTTATGGGAAAGCATAGAGAACTCAGCTATGGGCCTCCAGTGCCATCAGGTGAAATTCTTAACATCAGGCTTGGCAGAGGCTTGTGTTCTAGTTATCATGATCCTAAAGGTATTCTTAGTCCTAGTACACTAGGTCCAACAAAGAGGCTAGCAAGGAATGACTAATAGGTACTAAAGATGGCCCAAGACAAATTGTTATTAGGCTCTGGACACACAAACATCTCCACATCACTTCAGTTGTGCTCAGTCAGTCAGATTCTGTCGACACCACTCCTCTGTGGAAGTGCTCATTCCCATGATGAGGTGGGCAGTCAGGGTCAGGGTGTGCAAATCTGTCAACATGGGAGAGACCTTCCCACCAAACTCCACAGAGAACAAGTCGAATCCAATCACAAATGATGACAAACAGGCGACTGATACCAGCAAACATGTCAGTGTTTCTGAATTATAGCAATATCCACACACACACATATAGCAATATTCTCTCTCTGTCTCTGTCTGTCTGTCTCTGTCTCTCTGTCTCCCTTTCCTTCTCTCTCTCTCTCAAACATATACACCCCAAATGACTCATGAACAGAGCCTCAGAAAGGCTTGCTGGGTGACACAGATGACTGTGCTGTGGTGGCCAATGAAGAATAAATAGTAGAGGAAGCAGTAGCAGCAGACAACCAGGAGATGGCTTAGAATTCTGGGATTGCCCTTGACAATGGCCAGGACAAGCTTAATACTTCACAAATTGACCCAAAACCACAGCAGTGATAGCAAAGAAGGACAGAGATGCACCAAACCCATGACCAGAAAACCCTAAATGGCAGACCAGATTATTAGTTTGGGGAGGTGGATTTATGTCACAGGCACACACTTTCATATTTCATAAGGAGGAAATTGTCAGGCTCCAATCTTCCAGAAATCAATAATACCGCTGAGGTGTCTAATGTTATTAATAAAAAGAGCAAAGAAAATTCATGAGGGAAACGTGGGTGCAGAGGTACAGATATTCGCTCACACAGAAATACCATGAAAGCATGAAACCAGAAGCCATATGCATACAAAAGAACTGAATATATATTGTAGCCTTGACAACTCACAAATATGCCCTTGAGTTATTTCTGTTGCCATCTGTTGCTGCTCATGGGGCTAACCAGTTAGTCTGGTTTGTGGCCCCTTGAAGAAAACTAACTTTAAAATTATTATTATTATTATTATTATTATTATTTAAAGAGGTAGTGAGTGTTCTATTTGGAGGGAAGGGAACTTTGTTGGTGATCCATGGTACATTTCTTATTTTCTTTGAAAATTTATTATTTGTAGAGTATTCTGTCTGCATACCAGAAAAAAAGAGCCAGATCTCACTATAGATGGTTGTGAGCCACCACGAGGGTGCTGAAAATCGAACTCCAGATCTTTGGAAGAAAAGCCTGCACTCTTAAGCTCTGTGTCGTCTCTCCAGCCCCATCGTTTATTATTATTTTATTTTTTAAATTTTTATTGATACATTTTACATCCCTATTGTAGACTCCTCCCTCCTCTCCTCCTGGTCCTACTCTCCCTGTTTCCCCTATCACCCCTCACCTGGCTCCTCAGAGAAGGGGATCACCCCTACCCTATGTCCACCATATCAAGTTGCATGAGGACTCAGTGCATCCTCTTCTCCTGTGGCATGGCAAGGTAGCCACAACAGGGGAATGTGATAGAAAGCTAGCTTGTGGGTGAGGGTGCATTCATATGTGTGTTGGTCCTGCTGTGTTTAAAAGACCTTGTTACCCTCGTGTCCTTCATCCCCTCTGGTGCTTACACTCTGCACAGAGTTCCTTGAGCCCTTAGGGGAGGGAATTGCTGGAGACATCTCATTTAGGGTGAAATGGTCCAAGGCCTCTCACTGTCTGCAAATCAACTGGATGTGGGTCTCTGTATTTGTTCCCGTCTGCTGCAGGAAGAGGTTTTCTATGATGGCTGAGTAAGGCATCGATCTGTGATTATGGTTGTGCTCCTTTAGCGCAACTATAGCATTTACATTTCTCTGATGTCCCTGGTCTGTGTAGACTCAGGCTCCTGGCCACCCAAGTCATGTTGGATCAAGGTTCCTTTTCATGGAGTGGGCCTCCTGAAACTCAACCAAATATTAATTGGTCACTTCCATGAAATTTGTTCCACAAGCACACCAGCAAATCTTGTAGGCAAGTTACCATTGAAGAGTGAAAGGTGTATGGCTGGATTGGTTTGTACATTCCTCTTTAGGTGGACTATGGTGAATGTTAAGGGAAACACGAGAACCCACAAGCATGCATGCCATGTCTTCAATGTCTTATGTATTGTTGAAAAAGCAGGCACTTGAGAATAACTATAAAGTTATGCTCCAAGAATCTGACACTTGGTGGAAATTAAACTTTCAGGAGTTAGCATGGCTCCTCTTCATTTTCCTACTTCCTCCTGTATCATGTTATTTTCAGGTATTGCAGACCGAACAAAAAAACATCTTTTCAGGCTGGAAATGGACTGTAGTTTTCAGGTTAGATGGCAGTAGCATAAAATTTGGTCAGTGGTGAACTATACTTATCTGTGTGCATTATTGAAAATATCTAGATTGCAACATGTTTATATTCATGAATGGACTTACATGTATTATAGGGATTTTATGTAGATAATTCACAGTATGATTGCTTAAAACTCTTTCAAAAATTTACTGTTATTTCACCCACTTCCTTTTTTTTATATTTATCCTCCTTCATAATTATAGTACCTCCCCTGGTTTATTTCAATCGGATCAATTGTATCTGCCATTGTATTGCTTACCCACCATGCCTTCTTGTTTCTATAGTTATTCCATGATGAATACTCACAAATCAACATTTGGAGCTAGATGCCCCAGAGTAGAGAATGAAATATATTTGTCTTCTGGATATGGGTTACTTAAATTATGTTTGTTTTTTTTTTACTTACATCTATTTATATGTATGATATTTATCATGATAAACATATTTATGAGTTTCCATTTCTACCTATTGTGAACAGAATAGCAATGAAGGTGACTGAACAAGTATTTGTAGAGTGGGATGTCGAGTCATTTTTACGTATGTCAAGGAAAAGAGAGCAGAGTCAGGCAGCAGATTTATAATTTCTGTTTAGAAAATTCTCTACTCTGATTTCTGGAATGGCTCAACTGTTTAAAAGACACACCACCAACCCCTTTCCAGAAATTGATTTTCATGCTTGGTCTATAAAAGAATCTCAGATATCACCCAAAGCCCTGTATACTCCCTAAAATAACAAAGAAAACAAGTATTTGTTCATGTACTGTTTATCTCAATCACTTTCATGTAACTACATTTTGAATATGTATATTTTCCAAAAATTAATAAATAACATGCATAACTTACTAAAATGTGTTTTCAGCAGCAGCTTTTATTCTAAAATAGAATGTCTGTGACTGTTCGACAAAGTGAGGGGCTCTTATGTTTGTTTAAATATACATTTAAGAAAAAGTTACTTAAAAGTGGGTAAATAATTTAATTTTAGTATACTAATGGGTTTTATTAGAAAAAAGAAAAGTAATACATCAAAATGATCATTTTTTATTTGCTATTTTTTGTTTTTAATAAATCTCAAAGAGTTTTTATCAGGTCTTAAGAGAATAATGTAGCACTTAGGGAAGAAGATGCACCCCAGCAGCCCTGCACTAGAGGCCAATATGGAGAAGACCTCCACAGCCACGACGGCTTTGCCCTTGGTGCTCTGGTAGACAGGGATGAAGATGACCCAGACACTGAGGAAGACCAGCATGCTGAATGTCAGGAACTTGGCCTCATTGAATGTGTCAGGCAGGTTCCTTACCAGGAAAGCTACAGTGAAGCTGCCTAAAGCCATGGTCCCTAAGTAAGCCAGCACACAATAGAAAGCAGTAACTGAGCCCTTGTTGCATAAAATGATGACATGAGCATGTTCAGAGTGTTCATCTGAGTCAATGTAGGGAGGCGAGATTCCCAGCCAGACTCCAGAAAGAATAATTTGGATCAGGACACAGATGGGAATGACAGTATTATAGACGCCTGAGACAAACAACCTTCTCATTGTTCTTCCTGGCTTCATGAACTTAAAAGCCAGAATTACAGTTATAGTTTTTGCCAAAACAGTGGAAAGAGCCAAGGTGAACACAAGTGCAAATGTTATTTGTTGCAGTATGCAGGAGACTATGTTTGGGCGTCCAATGAAGAAAAAGGAGCAGAAGAAGCAGAGGAGGATGGAGATGAGCAGGATGTAGCTGAGAGTCCGGTTATTGGCCTTAACAATTGCTGATTCTCGGTGTTTGAGAAAGATCCCCAGAACTGCAATTGTGCTGATAGAGAAGCACAGAGCTGTGCAGGCCAGAGCAATGCCCAGAGGATCCTCAAAGGAAAGGAAGGTCACTGCCTTGGGCAGGCAGTGGTTTCTCTCAGGGTTTGGGTACTCTTGACTTGGGCAAGGGATGCACTCCTGCTGATCTGTGTGGAGAAATTGGATCAACATTTTACCTTATATAAGTATCTATTCATTGCACATTTAATTCATTAAAGTGCTTTCGAATGATGTGTGTACCCTGGTATATTCTGCATCCTGTTTATTGCCAAGGACACGAACTCTTTACAATTCGCATTTCTATTGTTTATCTTGTTTAATTAACAATAAGATTTCTGCTCGACAGCTTATCACTGTTTCTTTGGGGCACTGAAAACTATTTTATTTATATTCAGATAAAGTAATACTGTTACGTATGCCTTCAAATGATTTTTTTACACTTTGAGTTTCTAAATACGTGTACGTTGTGTTTTGATGACATCAATGTATAAAAATGCACTTCCTTGTTTCCATCATCATGGGTTCTTCTCATTTTTCTTGTTATTCACTGTTTCAGTGGATATTTGTTATCCCACTCCTATAATTTTTCTAAGGTAACATGGGAATAATTTAGGTCCCACCTCCATGACCTATGGAACAGTTTCTGATTTGGCAATAAATATACAACACTTGCATCAACAAACTCCCGCTATAATCTCAGACCAATCTTTACCTATCTCAGCTGTGGAAGTTGCAAATAAATTTCTATAGTCTTTGATATCCTTTGATTCAGGAGAGGACTCTTTGATTTTCATTATTAAGTCCAGAATAATCCTGGGAATTGTTCTAATTTTCACTCTTGTTCTTACAGTAATATTCTTAAGACTAAAAAATGACCTACATGTCATAAATACCATAAATCTACAAAATGTTAAATCAGAAAGGGAGAATGACAAAGCCATATTCACTGAAATTGTTGAGAGTCATGAAGCCGGTACAGTTATTGGTGCTATTCCAGCAAAGCTGAGCAGATTGTTACAATCATTGTTCTTCTATTTCTAACTTCTGTTTTGTGTGTGTGTGTGTGTGTGTGTGTTTGTGTGTTTTGCATTACTGGGGTATTTCTGCACTAAGATTCAATTTCTGTTTTTTTTTTCTACAGAGAAATTATGTCTGAGTCATTTTTTAAATTAGGCATTTTAAATTAATTATAGTTTCTTCACTTTGTATCTTAGCTGTAGCACCCTTGCTCATTCCCTCCACACCTTCCCATGCTCATCTCCTCCCATACCCCTCTCCAAGTCTTCTGATAAGGAGGTCCTCCTCCCCTTCCCACTGACCCTAGCCTATCAGTTCTCATCAGGACTGGCTGCATTGTAAGGGGACCAGGGACTCCCTATGACATAAACTCAGTGGCTGGCTCTTTGATCACCTCTCCTTAACAGGGAGCAGCCTTACCAGGCCATAGAGGAAGAAAATGCAGCCAGCCCTAATGAGACCTGAGCCTTATGATAATACTAAACTTAACATTATCTATCCACTGTTTTAAAATCTTTGTGACCTGGAGATTGTTAAGCAGAGTTAAGCAGAGAGAGAGTTGAGGCCATTATTTCAGGAGTTTTTGGGGTATATGCCCCTAAACAGTATATTGGTACAGGGTAAACAGAGGCAATGTGACTACCCTGAGAGGCCTGGAGATTCATGTATAGGTTTAAGATCCTTTATTATAAGCTTAGAGCTCCTGGAAAATGTAGTTTAATGATAGAAGGTCACAGAGGGTACACTCCTGACAGAATAAAACTTAGTAAATAAGATAGATTGACTTAAATAAACTTTTTCTAGTTTGTAGCATAGATGGTGATACATATAGTAAAGGGAGCTATTTATTTGTATTTGCTGTGCATAAAAAGACCAGTTAAAGTATTTTCTGTTTCTCTGGACTGCACTCATACTGCAAACAATGCCAGCCTAAAAGCACACTTTCACATATTAAATGTGTTTTCTTTGAAGGAGACATTCTTTAGATTATTTAAAGAGTTATAGGGCTAATAATGATAATCAAATATGTTCTGTGTGTACTTTTTAAATTGTAACTGAGCTTTTATTCCTGCATAATAAAAAAAATCAAACACCCATTCTGTACCACTTGTATAATCATTAATCTGTGTTCGCACTGTGAAACTTGTATAAACAAGAAGAGCCTTGTCAACAATAAGTCAGAGACAAAGAAAGGTCTGAATTTTAGACGTCAGCTGCTAGATTACCCTGACCACTTGAGCTGACTAACTTCCTCTCATTGCTGACCCCTCATCTGCTCTCTGGAGCACCCTGTAGGCAAAGACCTCTCTTTTCCATGCTCAGAATTGCCCCACAGAAAGGCTCCTGGCACAAGCTCACAGAGAATGAACTCCCAACAATAGAGCATGCATGGGACAGATATGGGATCTCTGCACATACATAACAGTTGTGAAGCTTGGTCCTTATGGGGACACATAACAGAAAGACCAAAGCTGTCTCTGACTCTTTTTCTCCTAATTTTACTGCCTTGTGTAGTCTCAATAACAGAAGTTGTGCTGAATCTTATTTCAACTTTATATGCCAAGGCTGATTGATATCCATAGGGGACTTCTTTTTTTTTTAAAGAAAGGGAAGAGGGGCACATTAGGTTGGTAGGTGAGGTGAGAGGGAGGGTCTGAGAGGACAGGTGTGAGCAGATGCTGCGATAGTACACAAATTAATAATATAATAAAAAGAAATAATATTGTAATGAAAATGAGTGAAACAGAAACAAAGAAAACAATACATACAATTAACCAAAGGAAGAGCTGGCTCTTTCTGAAGATAAAGAAAATTGACAAACCTATATATCAAGTGAATTAAGGAAAAAATTGAGTACTTAAAGGAAATTACAGAAAAAAAAAACATTACTACAGAATTCAATGAATTTCAGACTATTCTAAGGAAATATTTTTAAAACATACTATATTCTAGTCAGCTTAAAAATGGTCATGAGATGGATGTTTTAGATTTAGTCAAGCAACCATTATTCAAAGATATATTCAACAATAATTCAGCAACCTAAATAGAACTAAACAGACCCAAGTGTAAATTCAAAAGATCAGAAAAGGCTCCCACCCAAAAAAGAAAATGATGAAAGATCAAAACAAGGAGACTCCAATATGGTGGAGACCAGTGTGCACCATATCTGAGGGGCAGAGATTCAGAGATTCTGAGACCAGTGTATGGACAGGTGGCTAGATCCAGAGCATCAAATTTTCTGCTTCCTTTTCTAGACAGGTCGTCCAGAAAATGGAGTTTGATCCAGGCTCTCTGTGGCCATCTCACGGAGTCAGGAGTAGCAAAATTTGGGCCACCTGCCCCTTCACATATTCCAGTGAGTTTGGATCCCCATATCCAGGGACAGTTTGCTCTAGCAGCCAGAATTCGGATTCCTCCTGCTCCCTGTAGAGCAGCTTCAGGATTTCTTGGAGAGCATCCAAGCCACCAAGCCACTGTACTACTGGTCATCCTGTGGACACGAGGTGAGCAATAAAATTACAGGGATCCCAGATCCAAGAAGAAAAATCTCAGAGGAATCTGAGTACAGGGAGCACCATTTGGGGCAGGCCTGCAAGTGGCAGCCCAGCTTTATTCTGAGGAATCCAGGGATGCCACTTGAGGCACCTGCACCTTGATAATGATGAGCACCAGTACCTGCACCCCAAAATTCATGGTTCCATTGCATGCACACACTTGTCTTCAATTCACCAGTCCCTACATGTTTATGTGTCCATATGCTGCCATGTGCTTTGCCCTTCAAGGTGCTGGCATCTGAACTGCCAGTATCCATTCTTGAGCCACTGCACATTTGACATCTTCCTGAATACTACTCTAAACTCCAAAGACAGGAAGATCCAGTCTTTGCTGCAGTTTCCAAGAAGAAACAGGTAAGGCTACAGACAACCAGATGGCTAAAGGCCAGCATAGAAATGCAGGCAACAAAAACTGGGACATCCTGGCTCCACCAGAACCCACCCCCAAGAGCAATGAATATTCTAATACAGCTGAAACACAGAAAAAGCACATTAAATATATGTTTATGCAGTTATTAGAGACATATAAAAAGGAAAAGAACAAATGTTTCAAAGAAATACAGGGCAAACAAAGAGAGGCCATCAAAGACAAGAAACCACAATTAAACAGGTGAAGGAAATTATTAAAATTATTCAATTCTTGAAAACAGAATTTGAATCAATAAGGAAACAAACAAAAAACCCTGGAGATGGACTACGTAGAGAATAGATCAAGTACCACAGAGATAAGCATCATCCACAAAATATAAAAAATGAAGGAGAGAATCTCAGGCATTGAAGATACAATTGAAGAAACTGATCTATCTCTCAAAGAAAACATACAATAAGAAAAGTTCAAGGACTCCATGAAACTGTGAAACCTAAGAACAATAGGAATAGACTAAATAGATGATTCCAGGCTCCAAGGTACAGAATATATTTTTAATAAATCTTAGAAGAAAATTTCTCCAATCTTAAGAAAGAGATAACCTTAAACATACAAGAGGCTTACAGTACACTAAATAGACTAGAACAGAAAATTTTCTTGCCATAAAATAATCAAAGCAATTAATCTACACAACGAAGAAAAGTATGTCAAAAGCACAAACGAAAAAGATCAAATGACATATAAAGGCAGACTTATCAGAATCACACCCGACTTTCCAACAGAGGCTATGAAACTTAGAAGGGCCTGGGGGATGTCATGTAGATGTGAAGAGACCACAGATGCCAGAGCAGGCTACTGTACTCAGCAAAACTTACAATCAACAGAGATGGAGGAATGAAGATATTCCATGACAAAACTAAATTAAACCAATGTCTATGCACTATCCCTGACCTTGAGAAGCTACTAGAAGGAAAACTCCAACCCAATAAGATCAACTACACCCACAAAACACATGATATAGATAACTTCAGAACAAAAATAAAAAGAAAACAAGCACACAAACACACTATCAACAATAACACCACAATAAATGGAGCTCATATTCATTGGTGACTAGTATCTCTCAACATCAATGGAATCAGCAATCTAATAAAAAGACACATGCTAACAGAATAGTTATGGAAACAAGATCCAACATTCTGCTGCATACAATAAACACACTTCAGCCCAAAAGATAGACACTACCTTGGAGTAAAGTGCTAGAAAAAGGTTTTCCAATCAAATGGACCCAAGGAGCAAGTGGCAGTATCATCTTAATATCTAATAAAAAAGTCTTCCTACCAAAATTAATCAAAAGAGAAGTGAAGGATACTTCATTCTCATTACAGAAAAACCCACCATGAGGACAACAATATCTTGAACAACTATGCCCCAAATAGAAGGGTACCTGCATTTGTAAAAGAACCATTATTAAAACTTCAACCACACATCAGTCACAACACAGTAATAATGGTAAAGTTCATTACCTCACTCTCACCAAGTGACAGATCATTGTCACAGAAGCTAAACAGTGAAATAATGAAGCTTACATAGGTCATGAATCAAATACCTAATAGAAGTCCTCAAATATTTTCACCCAGGCACTAATATGCCTTCTTCTCTGCAAATCAAGGAACTTTCTCCAAAATTGAACATAAATTCAGGCAAAAAGCAAGTCTTAACACATACAATAAGACTGAAATAATCCCTTGGATCCAATTACACAACCATGTTCTAAATCTGTACTTCAACAATGACAGAAAGAGCAAAATGCCTACTCATACACATGGGACCTAAACAACTCTACTCAATGACAGGTGTCATGGAAGAAATAAAGAAAGTATTTAAAGAATTCCTAGAATTCAATAAAAATTAAAGCACAACATGCCCAAACTTATGGGACACAATGAAAGCAGTGCTAAGAGAAAAATTCATAGCACTAAGTGCCTTCGTATAGGAATTTGAGACATCTCTTACAAGCAATCTAATGACACAACTGAAAGACCTAGAATAAAACAAGATGTAGACAGGGTCAAGAGGAGTAGAGGTCTGGAAATAATAAAAATCAGTGCTGAAATCAACATACTATAAATGAAATGATTCAATGAATCAACAAAACCAAGAGCTGGTTCTTTGAGAATATCAAACAAAGAGACAACCTCTTAGCCAAAGTAACTAAAAGGCAGAAAGACACTATCCAAATGAACAAAATAAAAAAGGAAAAGAATGATAGAAGTACAGAAATCGAAGGAATCATTAGGTCTTACTTCAAAAGTGTATACATCACAAAAATTTAATATCTATATAAAATAGACAATTTTTGTGATAGATTCTACTTACCAAAGTTAAGTCAAGATCAGGTAAATAAAACATCCTATCTTCCATAAGGAAAGAGAGGAAGTCATCAAAAGTCCCCATCCAAAATACCCAGGGCCAGATGGTTTCAGCTCAGAATTTGATCAGACCTTCAAATAAGAGTAAATACCAATACTCTTCAAACTATCCCACAAAAAGAAACAGAAGGAACATTAACAAATTGATTCTATGAAGATGCAGTCACATCACAGTCAAGACCCAAGAAAGACATGAACTTCAGACCAATTTCCCAAATGAACACTGACACAAAAACCTCAGTAAAATACTTGCAAACTAAGTACAAGAACACATAAAAGATATCATCCACCACAGTCCCATAAGCTTTATCCCAGGTATGCAGGAGTGGTCCAGTCTATAGAAATCCATAAATTTAATACACCACATAAACAAACAGAAGGGTAAGAATTCCATGATCATGTCCATAGAAGCCAAAAATCCAACGCCTATTCATGTATAAAATTTTGGAGAGATCAGGGACACAGATCACATACCTAAACATAGTAAAGTCAATATACAGCAACCCTACAGAAAACATTAACCTAAACAGAGAGAAACTCAAATCAATCCCATTTGAGGACTTCTATTAGGTATTTGATTCATGACCTATGTAAGCTTCATTATTTCACTGAAATCAGGGACAAGGTAAGGCTGCCTGCTCACGCCATATCTTTTTAACATAGGGATTGAAGTCATGTGTCACTCTGCAAGGAATTTAACCCATGATAGCTTTAGATCTTAGAATTAATTTTCAACATTTGATCATTTGCAATAATACATAAAAAATTCTGCTTGTATTATGGTTGTCTAAGGATTGGCCTTTTTAATATAATAAATAGTTTATTCTCGACATTATATTAATGTATTTTCCTTCTGACTTTTTATTTTCTTGTAAAAATTTTCATTTTAAAAATAAGATAATTACCTGACTGTGCTTCTTCTTTTTCATTTCTCTAAATGTTCTCCTGGACCCACCTTATATTTATTCACTCTCAAATACATAGCCTCTTTTCTTATTAAATATTTTTGTGTCTTTGTGTGTGTGTTTGTATATAACAATGCAACCTGCTCATTCCATATGATGTTACTTATATATGTTATCACACAGTTGACCACAACACTAAACAGGCAGCCATGTTTTCATTTACAAAGACTTGCTTTTTTTTCTATTGTTGATACTGAAAATGACAACTGTGTTGTAAATGCAGTTCAGTTTCTTGTACATTCAGAAACAATCAGTCGTAGTAGTTTTCCTGGAGTTACTTTGAGGCAAGAATCATTAGGCTTGTTAAACACAGAAATACAAATAGATCCTGGACAACTGGAGATCTCATATTTAATGGGGAACACTGCAAGAGCTGGTACACTGCAAGAGCTAAGATGGCACTTCCATGCACCAAAAGGCAGGTTTTTAAAAGTAGCGAGCATATGACACATTAGCATGAGAATTGCTACTCTAAACTTCACACATTATGTGGCTTCAGCAATGATTAATAATGGATTAAGGGATGAATGTTAGAGACATAGGGAACAGCACTACATTATGACACCAAAGTCACTTCTTAACTTTCCCCCTCTGCATTCCCAAACATTTTGAGTAAAAGTATTATTTTTCTACCTGTCTGGTTGGAAATGTGCTGCTCTGGACAAAATGCACAAGAAAAACAGCAGACCGGTCTGTCTTTTTGTAGAACTTTCCAGAATCCTGGACCACAGCTCTGTGTACATACAGATTGAGGAGTCTGAAAGCAACACAGAAAAACTGGTCATGATATTGAACATCAGTTTAAAATAGTTTAGGCTAAATACACATAACCTATGAAAGTTGTATTTGTTTATGAGGAACTCTGAGGTTTTAATGTGGGAATGTAGAATGGAGATTTAAACTTACTATGTTTTTCAATACTAAATGTTCAACATCCCTTTATATGACCAAACCATGACTCAATACTGCCTAGCCTGTGTGAAATGTATAGAGCATCAACATATTCTCTTCTGTGATGCAGCCAGCCAGAACTCATTTTATTGTATGAATTTTGGAACAGTTGGTTTTTAAGACAAGAATCCAATCATACTTGCCTCCAGGCACACTTGTTTCTACCTTTATATTTCCAGTCTTGTAGTAACACCCATGCACTCTGATTCAGCTGCAAAAGGAAGTTTAATATTGTCATGAAAATGGTTTTGCCATTGGTGAATTATAATCTGTTACTGTGACTTTTACCCTTGACTCCCAATGTTAGTGATTGTTCTTTGCCTTTCTTTTCAAACGTTAGTGTAGTCATCAAATGGGATTTCAGTAGTTGAATTCTTAGATAATCACATAACTAATAAAATTCTAATGCAATTTTAATTTGTTATATATTAGAAATTTTGTAGGACAGGAAATATTTCTATCTTAGACCTCTTTTCTGCCTTGGTTTGGATTCAGTTTCTGTCTAATATGTACATATTAACTGAAATGTGTTTCTGGATAACTGGATCAGCTGTTAAGAGTGCATACAGCTCTTGCACTGAAATATGAGTTCAGTAACTAACACACATTTTGGGAAGCTCAGATGCATTGTTTACAGAAATGTCTTGTGTCCAAATCCATAATTTATTGTTTATGCTAGCTCACAACATTGTGGAATTATTGATATGCTTGAACATAAGTTGTGTGAATGGAAGAATGCTTGAGCATCAGCTAGCCTGTATAATTAACATATGAGAAAATTTCATAAGTTTCTGTGCATGTGCATGTTTACATATAGAAACACTCATACATACCACCATATAACCATGAGCTCTCAATTATTCATTCATTGCATTATGAACAAACACAAACGTTTAAATTCAATTCGTCTAATTCTAGCTAAGGAATTAACTGACCTTATGTATGCATTTGTATGTGTATTTATGTAAATATACATATATGTAATTCTGAAATATTGGTTTATTTCTGATTTAAAGTCATCAAACAGAACTAAAGAAATGTTGTAGTATTTAACATGCTTGCCACATAAGCAGGAAAATGTGAATTTGATCATGATGAAAGGATGGAACACAAGCTGGGTGCAGAAAAATAGGCCTGTAATCCAAACTTTATGATCATGAAGACAGAGAGAGAACCTAGGTAATGCTGGCCACTGTTTTCAGCAAAATCAGAAAGTACGGGTTTCACACAGATAAAAATAAAGTTGACAGCAACTGAAGAAGATAACCACAGCTTACTGTGGACTTAAGAAGCACATGTGCTCATGTGCATGAACATCCACACACAAGCTCACAGTCACAATAGAGCTAAGAATTAAAATTTCACAATTATTTTAATAGGTTAAAGAATCATTACACAATCATTTTTTATAATTTTTTTACAAATAATTCCCTTCATATTAAATACTGAAAAATTTCCAGACCTGTTTGTAGTTGCTTGGCCATTGAATCAGAACTTCATTGATGAAAAAGCCTTGATCTTGTGCACTCTTGAAGACAAACTCTCCCACTTTAAGTAGTAATGCATTTCGAAAACTATATGCAATAAAGTTTTGTATGTCATACGTTTCCCTAATATTCCTGTTCTCATCAAAGCTTATTTCATCTCCAGCAGCATTTATAAATTTAATTTTTCTCAGAAATGGATGAAGCTGAAGAAAGACATCATATGATATGAGTGGCCCACACAGATTACTGGCTGACTTTAAAGAAAATTTCATTTTCCCTTTCTCTAACATGGCTTTCTTTTTGAAAGTGCTTAGTTTGTTTATTTGTCTTCCCAGTTGTTTAGAGAGATTAAAATTATTCCCCATAGAAATAATGCAAAAGCTACTGAACACAAGTAGAAATATTGTCTATGAGATGCAAGATAGTATAGTGTGTAGCATGTCCTTAGTTGAAAAAAGGCCCTGTGTTTTTCTCCAGGACCAGAAAATAATATTTCCATTTAGAAGATGTAGATTTGAAGAGGATCCAAAATGGCAACACCCAGTGTACATGGTTACTAAGGATTTGACTGTAGTGACTTCACAGCAAGTGAGAGGTCATGCTGTGGACTAGAAAATGCCAGTGTCTATGCTTCACAACTGTAAAGAAGATACTAGAAGGAAAAGCCCAACCAAAGAAAGTAAACAACACCCAGAGAAACACAGAAAATAAATAACACCGCTGCTGCAAAACCAAACGAACAGAAACACAAAAACTTGCTGCAATCTTAAAAATCAAAATAACAGGCACTAGCAATCATTAATCATTAGTATCATTCAACATCTATAGACACAGTCCCTCAATAAAAAAACACAGACTAACACAGTGGATGCATAAAACAGGACTTATCAATTTGCTACATACAAAAAAATCTTAAAAACAAAGGAAGACATTACCTCAGAGTGAAGGGATGGAAATAGGTTTTTCAAGGAAACTGACCCAAGATGAAAGTTGAAAGAAGCCATCGTAATATCTAATAAAATGATCTTTTAACTGAATTTATTCAAAACAGATATGAGAGGACACATATCATAGCAAAAGGATACATAAAATAGAAAAAAATACACCAAGATGATGTCTAAATTTTGAATATTTTGCTCCAAATACAAGGGCACCTACATTTGTAAAAGTAACATTACTGAAGCTTAAATTATACACTAATACAGCCACAGTAATAGAGGGAGACTTCAAAACCCCACACTCACTAAAATACAGGTCATGAAGACAGAAAATAGAGAAACAATTACACTAACATATGCACAGATCAAATAGATTTAACAGACATATATAGAATTTTTACCCAGACAAAAAGAATATACCTTCTTTTTAGCAACTTACAGAAGCTTCTCCAAAATTGCCCATTGACTTGGACAGAGAGTGAGCCTCAAAAGGTACAATAAAGTTGAAATAACCTTTTTATCTTATCAGACCACCAAGGATTAAAGCTAGATATCAATAACAATGGAAACAAGAGAAAACCTAAAAAAACAAAACAAACAAACAAACAAAACAAAAAAGAACTCATGGAAACTGAAAAACTCAGTGGCCACTGAGTCAGGGAAGAAATAAATTAAAGATTTTCAAGAATTCAATGAAAATGAAGGGGCAACATGCCTAAACTTCTGGGACACAATGAAAGCAGTGCTAAGAAGAATTTTATAAGTTATAAAATTAACATATAAAATCAGTAGTCCACATGACTATAAATGATAAATGGACTTATAAAAAATTAGGAAAACAGCGTACATCACAATATCCAGAAGTAATATAATATATCTTGGGGTAACTATCCAAGCAAGAGAAAGACCTCTGTGACAAGAACTTCACATCTCTGAAAAAAGAAACTGAAAAAGACATCAGAAGATGGAAATATCACCCATGCTCATGGATTGGTCAAATTAACATAGTAAAAATGACAGTCCTACTAAAAGCAATCTACAGATTCAATGCAATTACTATCAAAATAGCAACACAATTCTTCACAGACCTTGAAAGAACAATTTTCACCTTCATATGGAACACACACACACACACACACACAACAGAATAGCTAAAACTTTTTGTATAATAAAAGAACTTCTGGAGGCATTTCCATACCTGACTTCAAGTTGTACTACAGAACAATAGTAATAAAATCTTATGGGACAAAACGAAAGCAGTGCCAAGAGGAAGTTCATAGCACAAAGTGCTGCCAGAAAGAAGTTTGAGACATCTCATACAAGCAACTTAATGACACACCTAAAATCCCTGGGGGGAAAACTAGCAGACATGCCCAAAAGGAGTAGAGAAATGGAAATAATCAAACTCAGAGCTGTAATCAATGAATTAGAAACAAAGAAAACAATTCAAAGAATCAAAGAGACCCAAAGCTGGTTCTTTGAGAAAAATCAACAAGATAGACATATCCTTAGGCAAACTAACTAAAAGGCAGAGAGAAACTGTCGAAATCAGCAAAATCAGAAAAGATAAAGGGGACATAACAACAGATACTGAGGAAATCCAAACAATCATTACGTCTACTACAAAAGCCTATATGCCACAAAATCTGAAATTCTAAATGAAATGGACAATTTTCTTGATAGATTCCATTTACCAAAATTAAATCAAGATTGGGTAAATAGATTAAATATAGAACTCTATATGCCCCAAAGAAATATAAGCAGTCTCAAAAGTATCCCTTACAAAAAAGTCCAGGGCCAGAGGGTTTCAGTGAAGAATTTTACAGACATTAAAAAGAGCTAACTCCAATTCTTTTCAAACTATTCCACAAATGAAAAGCAGAATGAACATTACCAAACTAATTTTATGAAGCCACAGTCACCTTGATACCTAAATCTCATGAAGACCCAACAAATAGAGAACTTCAGACCTATCTCTCTTAAGAACATTGATGCAAAAAATACTCAACAAAATAATTGCAAACTCAAACCCAAAACACATAAGAGATATCATCCACCATGACCAAGTAGTTTTAATCCCAGGAATGCAGGTTCAATATACAGAAATCCATCATTGTAATCAATCATATAAACAAACTGAAGGAGAAAGACCACATGATCATCTTCTTAGATGCCAAAAAAGCATTTGACAAAATCCAATACCCACTCATGTTTAACTAAGTCTTGGAGAGATCAGGGATACAAGGCACATTCTGAAACATAGTAAAGACAAAAATACAGCAAGCCTATAGCCAACCTCAGACTAAATGGAGAGAAACTTAAACCATTTTCCATTTTAACTTATACTTTCAATTATAAGATGAAAATGTTTTATTGGCTTGACCACAGCAAATTACTTACTAATAATGTAAGATTCTCAGCTTCCCCTGCTTATGAGTGAGGCTTACCTGCCATGGTAGAAGCCAGTCTGTGTTTTTGTCTTCTTTAGATTCCATTTCAGTTTTGCTCAATAGCATTTTATGCAGGGCATGGGCCACTGCATACACTGCACTCCATATGGAATAGCTTGGCTCAGAAATAGTCATCATATCATTTATTTTATCCTTAGTCTTTAGGGAAATATTCACTGGACAAGGTTTATGATTTCCACATCCTGAAGCAGGAGGTGAACAATTAAAATTGTCAATCCAGAACTTAGAGAAGTAAACATCTCCTGGGTAATGGGAGGGTGTAAGGGCCTCAAGAAAGTGCTTGAAGCCAGGGATAGTTCTCTTTTTTAAAAATGAGAAGCTTCCACTGAATAGGTTTATCAAAACATGCTTTTCATTTAGTATAGACTCTAAGTATGTCGAGTGTGGCTTTGCAAAGATCCACACCCTCTTTCTGGTGACAAAGATACGCATGTTTACACAGAAGAACAGCAAGTCATCCATATCACCATAGAATAAATTCACATTTACTCCTGTATGTTGTTTCAAGTTCAGCAAACCATAGTCATATTTTATATTTTCATTCCAATTATCTGGGAGTTTTTCTGTAAAAGCCACACAGATATCTTCTGATACCATCTTTACTTTCAGGTCAGAGAGAAACTCCCTTCCTCTCTGATCATCAGACACAATGAGCCCCACCCACTTCCAGCCAAAGTGGAGCAATAAAGAGATCAGCCCTTGGGCTAGACCTCTGTCTTTAGTAGACATCTGATAAAGGGATGGTGATGTATCTTTGTCACTAAGCATGGAATCAAACAGTCCATATGTGACCTGAAGGAGCAAAGAAAAAAGTGATTCTGAGTTTTAGGTATTTGGAATCATCACCCTGAATGAGGAAGTGACTTCATAATTCAAATATGAGCCTTAAAGGACTGAATATTGTTAAGGAGGATGTATTCTGTGAGATCAGCTTGTTCCTAAATTATGTGGTGGAATACAGGCTTTTACAAATACCATAAGTTCCAAAGTTACTAAGGTGTCTGAAGCAGCCAAGAAGTAAACAAAAAGCTCTTCACTGGCTTTGAAGGGCAAGATAGATCTCTCTTGTTGCAGTAACAATGCAAAAGAGTATCTGACATGGAGAAAAGTGCAGAAAGCATTAACAGGTACTTTCTAGTCACAAAACACCATATTTCCGAGAACCTTCACCTTTAGGAAACAAATATGGAAAGAGACTAACAAAGTTTTTAGAGACTCAGTTTCCTAAGGTAAAATGGTGCAAGCTGTGAAGATCTGAGGCCACATTGCCAGGGGTTTATTGCATCATCCCTCTCGATAGATTTGATAGAGACAAAACTCAGACAGATGTAAATTCTTGTCTTTTATTTTTTGTTGTATTAGCTTAAAATACATTTATGAATTGTTCTACTGACTAATAACAATAAGAGTCATCCTATGTTTTTTTTTTAATCTTGATTATTGCTGACTCTTGTGCTCACCGAGTCTTTTCTGTTTGTAGTAATGCCTGCTGATAGATGCATTTCTTTGGTGTAGCCTGGCAAGTGTCAATGGCGATGGTAGAGCTAAGTGGTTGGTCTCTGTGGGTGCTATTCTGAGATCTACTTTCCTTAATGAGATCATTAAGTCCTTGAGATATTTTTATCGGTGATGGCATTGAACAGTGTTCCAAACTTAGTTACATGTCCTGTACTTTCTTTTTCTATATGTCAGGTATTGATAACCATACAAATTTTGAGACATTTTTATGCTAGATTGGGTAGTTAGGAATCTTTGCTGTAGAATTAGACTTATGATCAAATGCAGACTGAGTATCCACAGTACATCATCCATTGTTTGGAGATAGAATCATAGATACTACTAAGCAATCTGCTTAAATTTTCTGTCTATGCTTTTCACCACACTCTTTCATCTTTTAACTGTCACCATATCAAAATAATTCCTTCACTACTATTTGAAATCTGCCTACACTAGACATAATCCACTTCTCTGTTTTCTTTTGTTTGTTCTGTTATTGTTCTTTTGTTGGTTTGTTAGTTTTGGTCAGGCCTAAGATGTGATTGTGCTTTAAAATGTTTGGAACTTACTTGTGGGACATTGTAGAGTGCTGAAAGTGTTGCGATCGCAGCAGAAAATTCTGGCTTTTTTCCTGAAATGATTCCTAGAGCTTTGTGTTGAGCATTGCACTTGTAGTTAGGGATATAATCACTCCTTCCAGATAGCCACACCAGAGGGTCCTCTAAGGTTCTTTTGTTAGAACTGAAGGCATTGTAGATGTGGGAACCCAAGGTCATATTGGGAAGCAGGTTTGAGTCCTTATTGATCTCTTCAATGGCAAAGTATAAGGTCAGCAAATATTGATAATTTCTCAGATTGAATCTAAACCAGAGGAACAGAATGATGGGTATTGTCAGTAGATTTTTCTCAAAACTTCTTTATCAAATACAGGAACCTAGGGGTCCTAGTCTTTGATTTTTCCTGTGACATGTAAATCTTGTGTGAATAAGCTCATGACAACCTAGGAACATCATCAAATGGCTCCTAAACTCTCAGAAGTTTAACTGTTTCTAATATTTTTGGGTGTTCATTGTGTGCATAAAATATCACTTGTTTGTATCCTATGAGTACTGAATACATACTTATGTATTTTGGCTCATGATGTTTTGGCTTATGATGTTTTGGCTCATGGAAGCACTGGGTTATGGAAGTTCACTAAGGAGTTCACTAGGAATATAAGTAAGAGCTTCATCTCCTTTTCTTTTGTAGTGATTCAATGTTATACTCACTTATGAAAATCCTAATAAGTTTATATGCACTCCTAGTGTTAAAGTGTCTCTCTGTGGTATAGACAGATGCCCGGGCATCTCTCTATATATAGGCCACTTTGAATAAAAGCTAGCATCAGTTCTCAGTGCCCGAAGGGTGGCCTTGGAAACATGTTTAGCTCCAGTTTATAAAATCCCTTCTGGCATCTTTGGGCACCAGGCACAGCTGTGATATTCGCACCTCTATAAGAAGGTGAGCTCTCTATCAGAAGGACAAAAAAGAAGACCTCTCCTATCAGTGGACTTGGGGAGGGGCATGCATGTAGAGGGTGGAAGAAGGGAGGGATTGGGATGGGAGAAGAGAGGGAACCACAGGGGGAATACAAAATAAATAAAGTGTAATTAATAAAGAATATTTAAAAATATTCTGTTAAGAGAGAATCTATTGGGCAAAAGTAGGCAATGAGCAAAAACCAAGAGAAAGAGAATTAGTTTTCCCCGAGAATTATCCCATACTAAATCTTGAACTGCAGGAATGTATGCATTTATCAATGAGAGCTCCTGGACAGAGCCATGTCTGCAAAGACTGGCTATGAAAACTTCATTGATGTGGAGAGATTGCAATGTTGTAGTTGGAGAGGATCATTACCATAGCCTGGGCTACCTGCAGCACCCTGAGTAGCCATTTCTTGGACACCTCTGCGGTTAAAATGATAGCTCTATCTATATCTGTATCTGTATCTATATATCTATATCTCTATGTCTCTATATCTCTATCTCTCAATCTATCTATCAATCTATCTATCTATCTATCTATCTATCTATGTATCTATCTATATATTAGGTGATGAATAAAATCATTTTAGAATGTAGTAACCCAGTGTTGTGACCCGCGTAATCGTCTCGCCAGCAAGAACACACTCGAACAACAGGATCCTTCTGCAGCAAGCTTTATTGCAGTCAAAGGATGAAAGGAGGAAGACCCCGAGCCCCGAAGTGGCGCTGTTTATATAAGCCCTGCTCGCACCAGAGTGGTGTGAGATGACATATCATTCCCTGATTGGCTGCTCACCCATGGTGTGAGATGACGTATCATCCCCTGATTGGCTGCTCACCCATCACCCCATATGACGCCCAGGGCTGGGCTCGTAATGACGGTTGCCCAACAGTCATAATGGTTTACCAGTTTTGAGGGAGGAAGCCAGCACCATGGCAACCAAACCCCGGCTCTCCACAACCCAGCACACTCCTGGCTTTTGCCAATGTAAAAGACAAGAATGCCATCACATAGCCATCTTGGGCCTGTATGATAACTTGCCCCATTTTGCTGTCAACATCCTCTCTGAGGTTTCCACTCCTGTATTGGATTCATAGTTTTCTTTATTTATTCTGTTACTATGAACATTGATGAAGCTGCTTCCACATTGTTTCATGGAATTTGGGATAACCTAAATTGTGTTCATAGACTCTCAAATTTATTCAAGAAGAAATTCTTTCTTTTTTCATTTGAGCTGAGGGCTTATGTTTTTCCAGTCACATAAAAGCAATACTAAAGACTAAAGAATTAATTCAGTTGGTTACATCTGTATATTTATTCATTTATATTTGTGTGACAGGAATGCCACTAGAACATCATCAGAGACAATCAACCAGGGCCCAGAGGGTCCTAAGGAGTCCGATGCACCCACCAAGGACAATACATGGTCTCAAAATAGGTCCTCTACATAAAAGTATCTGATGTACTGATTAGGCTTCACATGGGCCCACTAGTTAGTGGAGTGGACATGGACTATATTTTCTGTTTGTTGATCACTTTCCCCTGATGGAACTGCCCTAACAGACCACAGGGGAGGAAAACAAACTCAGTCATCATAAAACTACAGGGGCTGGGTAGGTAGGAAACAGAATACTGGAGGATAATGTGGGAGAGAGAGTAGGATTGGGAGGAGAAGAGTGTGGGGCCTCTGAACAATATGTAAATGGAATTAATTAATAAAAAGTATTCAAGTGAAAAAATATGGCAATAAGTTAGATGCTTTCCCTCAAAGTCCTCAGAGAGTTCTGCTGAGTATGGATTTAAGATGTAATGAAAATGATGTCTCTGCCAGACATCTGGAGTTGGTAGCTAAGGTAGGCAGAAATGGCCTTTCCTTTGATCATATTTCAACTGTGATGATGATGATGACTGAACCATGAATTGCCACATGCTTCACCCAACAATAAATCCCTGTCTAACCTTTGGACACTGTTGAGTTAAATGCTCTACTCTGCCTGGCCAAAATAGGTTACTTTTTCAAGTTCCTGCTCCATAAAAAAAAAAAAAAAATCTCAGCCCTCACGAGTCTGATGTTTGGTGGATCATGATGCCTTGCATGGCAGCTGAAGACAATGTTGTTTTGTGTGGCATCCAAAGACCGTTAACCCTTACTCCATACAAAGTCTTTGAGAACGCCATGGAGGACCCAGACTGGGTGCCCAGGTTTCCATTTAGTCTCTGTCATTTTGACTGATATAGAGGCCATTTAGATTATACATCCTGCTCAAATTGACTCCTCTTATATCTCTTGTCATGTTCACAGCAGGTTGTCACTCTAGAAGTTTAGCAGAGGTTATGAAACTTTAGGCAGCTCCTGTTAAAAAGGCTGCAGCTGCATGGTCTGTCCATATCATGCATGAAAGCCAGGCCTTGTTCTTTTCTACAGATATCTAGATTCCCTGCTGAAGAAGGCATTACCTTGCTGGCTTGACATTGAAAAATCTAATCTCACAAAATTAGATTTAAATGAGATTCAAACTGAAGCTACTAATACCTAACAGTTTACATTTTACGGTTCTTTCATTTAAAATAACTTTCTTGTCAATCATTTATCCCAGTAATCAAACAAATCTGCCTCCTGGTAAATGCCTAGATTGGGGAAACACATGCTTTAAAGTTTATGTAAATTTTGAATGTCTAAGAAAGTGATTTAGGGTATGTAATTGTAAGATGTAAATGTCTGAGAAAGTATTTTAAAGTATGTGAAAATGAGACTTAAAGAGTTTAAAGTTTCAGAGTTTTAAAATATTAATCAGTGGAGTTCTGATGTGCTATGAAAACCACCAGGTGAAAATCCTGGCTAGTCTTCTCATAGTTACAGGATCAAACTTTTTTTATTAATTACACTTTATTCATTTTGTATCCCCCATAAGCCCCTCCCTCCTTCCCTCCCAATCCCACCCTCCCTCCTCCCTCTGCATGCATGCCACTTTCCAAATCCATGAATGACACTCCCCAAGTCCACTGATAGGGGAGGTTCTCCTTTCCTTTCTGATCTTAGTTTATCAGTTCTCATCAAAAGTGGTTGACTTGTCCTCTACTGTGGCCTGGTAAGGCTGCTCCCCCCTCAGTGGGAGGTGGTCAAAGAGCAGACCAAACAGATTATGTCAGAGGCAGTCCCTCTTCACATTACTATGAAACCCATTTGGACACTGAACTGCCATGGGCTACATCTATGCAGGGGTTCTAGGTTATCTCCATGAATAGTCCTTGGTTGGAGTATGAGTCTCTGGGAAGTTCCCTGTGTTCAAATTTTTTAATGTCCTTTCATTCCTGTTGAAGACATACTTCAATGCTTCTCGTTTTGCTGAAACTTATCTGTGATTACATCTTCAGAGAGAGGAAAGGCTAGTTTTTGTTTGTTTGTTTGTTTGTTTGTTTGTTTTTGCTCAGAACCATCCTTTTTTGGAACCCAAACTTATCTGTAAAGCATCAGTCTACTCCAACTGTTTACAGACACTTGCTACCTGCTTTTCCTACACTGAGATTTTCAATGTAGATTATAGATTGTGGTCATGATAATATATTCAGAACTTTTATATCTGTGTGTAAACTTTAAACAACCATGATTTAAACTTCAAGGAGTTGAGACTTGATCCACCTATCACAGGTCAAACAGAATCTAGATTAAGACCGGTCAATTGACAATTTAGTTTTTCTCTGTCTTTTCTTTATCTCTGAGGATGGGCTATTTTCTTCTTCCTGTGTTGGGATTCCTTCTCTCTCTGGCTGCGGTGGGCTACTGAACTATGCTTTCTATATCTTGTGAAAACATTCGCAAGAGTTGTTTACTTCCAAAAAAATAGGAATCCTGATGTGTGTGTGTGTGTGTGTGTGTGTGTGTTTTCTATGCAAATACTCCATAACAATACAACTACCAGGCTTGTATGTTTATTTCCTGCTCAGAAAGGAAATATGTACTCAAGTTTCAAGAAGGTACTTTTCAGCAAAGGACCACCCTAATCCCAAAATTGATGTTCAAATGAACACATGTACCAATTATAGCATCATCTGAAAAACAGGAATATGAAAAAGCCTAATGACTCCTCCACAGTATCACAAATAACCAACAACCTAACACACAGTTTCTCAGAGAGATAAAGTGTCTGATGAATACTTCAGAATGTAAAGAGATGAACAACAGAAAAGAAGACAGAGCCAATCAATGATTTCATCTGGGCATTGAAGCAAGAATCAGCAGTCTCCACCAGAACTCGGATGAAGGATAGAATAAACAGATGTACACAGGGAAAACTGAGTACCATAAAATACAAATCCTAAAACCAAATTGAGATTGTGGGGGAGGAGAAAGACAGACAGAAAGGTTGCAAATTAAAATCATAAATCCACCAATCAAATCAGAGAACACTGGGTTTCCAGCAGAGCTAACTAAGAAGGGGCCAGAATATGGGCATGAAAAACATGAATTTCAGAAAACTCTATTACAGTATCAGTAATAAGTACTACCACAGTGTCTAAACTCTGAGATACTTTAAAAGATAATAAAGCCAGAACATGTGAAACCAGAGAGTCTAAGATTTGTACTGAGGACATAGGAATATTCAAGTTCACTTTAGCAGAATCTCTCCAAGTCTCTGGAAAGAAACAGATATTTAATCAAAAGACATTTAGATGGCCAAATGGACCTGAGAAGAATAGAAACTTATCTTGACATATTACAGTCCTTGTGTTAAAAATATGTTAAGTCTGACCATGGAATCACACCATGGAGCGGACACAAAGGTTGGTTATTTCACTGTCTGATTTCTTCCTGATTGGAAACATAACAAAGAGAAGTGGAAATGTTTGCAGAAGCACAATGAAGCAGAAAAAATATGAAACTTTTTCACATTGTTCTGCATCTAGTTCATTATTCTCATTGGAATTATTTGTATTTAGCAGGTCATGTACTATCTTTGAACCAGAACAAACATAGCACATTCAAACAAGTACTCACAGGCTGATATTCCATAGTAGACTTGGTTCTCTGTCAAAAAGGTTCTGGCGGTATTGGGGTAGATCAAGTGGGATGGAAATGGGGATAAATGTAGCAAGGTTAACGTCTCCCTCCATGTAGGGGTTGGTTTCCTCGTAATAAGCACAATCGAACAGAGGCATCTCCATCAATGTATACACAGGTTTTAGGAGGAGGCTGAGGCAAAGCAAAGGAAGGGACATGTCAGGCTCTTCACTACACAGAGACAGTCTGCATCAAGGTGGATCCAAGGAGATTATTGGCTTAGTTCCTGCAATAGGCTCAGACCTCAACAATGTCAGAGAAGACTTCATATGCTACAGCTGCTTCCTACTGTTGCTTCAGGCTCTTAGTCTGTGCTTACCCAAAGGTTTTGATAACAGGCCATCGCACACACTGTAGCAAAGTCCAGACAACTGAGGCTCACAGTGCTGAGATATTTCTGTCATTGTAGCCAGACTTGCTTTGAATTTGTTGTCTTTTTATTGTTCTGTTTTCCTCTCATCGTGGTGTTCTTGGAATCCCATAGCCCTGAGGCTCTGCACCTGGTTCCTCCATGTGGGTGAAAAACATGTTTGGTTCTTTCTTCAACAATCTGTATGATTTCATCATGGTCCACAGTGACTTTGGAGAGCACAAGAATCTGAGACAAAATTGTAGTTCATCCAAAAACAGCTTGTTTGTTTTGGATTGCTGTTGTGAGATTAGTTTGAACATTTGATTTCTCCTAGGATGAGGAGCAGGGGACGTCATGCTTTGATCACTTTGATAGCTCTTTGATCACTTCCACTAGTCAAGGTGGCTAAACTAAGCAACAAGGAAAGTAGATCCAGACAGTTTTGAAGAGACCTGATAAGCTACAGTAAGATAGAGGAAGAGGACATCCCTTATCAGTGGATTAGAGGAGGAACATGGGAGGAGGCTGGAAAGGGATATTTCAATCATACTTTGACATGGGGTTTTGACCAAGAAAGTAAACACTACTGACTCAGCCTTATGCAGGACACCTGGGTTCAGGGTTCTCAACTCAGCTTTTGCATTCAGACCTCCTCCTGGATATCTGGCACCAAATTCAGAATTATACAGGACCAAAAGAGGGGGCAAGATGCTCATAGGCAATTTAAGTCATGACAGACAACACATTTACAACTTGTATGCTTAGCTTAGCTTATCAGCCACATTACTCTTTACATTCTTTCCTGATTAAAAGACAAACATTAACCATCTTAAGAATCAGGATAGGAGTAAGTTTTGGAGCCTGTGATTATGAACTCAGCTTTGAACCTGGCAGCAGAAGTCTTGAGATGGCTGGAGTCAGTCAACTATCTCATAATAACAACCAAAAAGAAAAGTACTTCATATCTATACCTTTTCTACTTTACTGTAATACTGTTTATCATAATTACTACTGATATAATTTCATGGTATTTTTATTATATATATTGTTATAATAAGACATATACAATATAATGCAAATCAAAATTTGATATCTAACTTATGTAAACTCCATTCATGAAAATGCAGCCATGAAATTTCAAAAGAGCTAAAACTACAAGAGGCTTTGAAGGTAGGAAAGTGAAAAATAATTATGTACTGTTAATTCTTGTATATAAACAAACAAAATAATTAATTGATGTCTCCTATGTATAGTCTTGCAAAATTTGTTTACTGGAATTTTAAAAAAATATATAGTGGTTACACACAAATCTATCTATCATCTATCTGATATAGATAGATAGATAGATAGATAGATAGATAGACAGATAGATTACACACACAAATAAATCTATTTGTCTATCTATCTATCTATCTATCTATCTATCTATCTATCTATCTATCCTACATCAGTCCAGATATAGATAAATATACCTATACAGTGAAATTTCTATGTAGGCACCAGCTTAATGTCTCTGTGTTCAGTGAGTTGTGTAAGTGCTGTATTCAGCGATAGAGACTTGCAGTGAAGTTATGGAGAGCAAATTATAATCTTGATAAAAGTGTGCATTGTTTGGGCATTCAAATAAGACTCTTTTGGCCACCACCTCAAGTCGATAAAACCCATTCTTCATTTGATGACAAGTGACATCCTGTTGAGACTCTCTTGTATTATTTCATTTGGATCACCTTCAGATATGTATACATTTTAGGAAGCTCCTGCTGTATTAGGTTACTACAGTAACATTCAATTGACATTTCATCTTCGCTCTCTCATAATATTACTTTCCTTAATGTCCTCTTTCTTCCCCACTTCCAACTAATTCTTCTTTATGAGCCCATCCTCCATCTATAAATAACTATTTTACTGACCTATCCTAGGGAGATCTAGTTACTTGTTCTCGAACACTAGTCCCTTATTCTGTGTGTATCCTACATGGTTTTATGTACTGTAGGTTGCTTGTCATTCACTTTAAAAGTAATGTTAACATGTAAGAAGATAGATGCCATATTAGTATATTTGAACTTGTGTTACTAGATACTCAGACTGACTTCTTTCTAGTTTGTCTGCAGATAAGCATTTACTTTCACATTTCATGATTTACTTTGTAAAATGACTGAGTACTATTTTGTTGTGTAAATGTCCACATTTTCTTTATCTATTCTTCTGCTATGGATGTCTGGGTTATATCCAATTTCTGGAAGTATTTATTGGAGCAATCATAAACATGTTTGCACAAATGTTTCCATGGAAGGATGAAACATTCTTTGGATATATGCGCAAGAGTAGTATAGTTGGTTCTAGAGGCAGAACAATTCCCACCTTGCTGCAGAAAAGCCACAAGTATGTCCTTAGTGGCTAAACATGTTTGTACTCCTACTAGCAATGTCTGAATATTCTTAGCCATTGTGACTCTCTTTAGACCATACATCAAACTACTTTTGGTTTCCATTTCCCCAGTGGCTATGGATCTTGCACATATCTTTAAATGTTTCTCAGCCATTTGAATTATTTCTTTAAGAATTCTCTTGTTTCCTGTTTTCTTCTTCTTCTGATGTCCATCCTCTTTGCCTTTCAGGATGGGGATTGGAACCTTCTATAGAGGGCTTCTGAAAGCCAGAAGAAGAAAACAGGAAACAAAATAGGAACCTACCACAGAGGGCCTCTGAAAGCCTCTGCCCTACAGACTATCTAAGCAGATGCTGAACCTGATGCTCAACTGTTGGGCAGAATGAATGGAATTTTATGTAAGAAGTGGGAAATAGTAAGAGCTGGAGAGGACAGGGTCACCACATACAGAGCAACAGAACAAGAAAATTTGAACACAGGGAACTTCCCAGAGACTCATACTCCAACCAAGGACTATTCATGGAGATAACCTAGAGCCCCTGCACAGATGTAGCCCATGGCAGTTCAGTGTCCAAGTGGGTTACATAGTAATGGCTTCCCATTACTGCCTCTGACATAATCTGACTGGCCTGCTCTTTGATCACCTCCTCCTGAAGGGGGAGCAGCCTTACCAGGCCACAGTAGAGGACAATGTAGCCACTTTTGATGTGAACTGATAGACTAAGATCAGAAAGGAGAGGAGAACCTCCCCTATCAGTTGATTTGGGGAGTGGCATGCATGCAGAAATGGGAGGGAGGGTGGGATTGGGAGGGGAGGAGGGAGGGGCTTATGGGGGGATCCAAAATGAATAATACAATAAAATAATAAAAAAGAATTCTCTTGTGATATCTTCTTCCATTTTCTTTTTTCAGAGACCGAAAGATTTTTTTTTATACAAGTCTTTCACTTGCTTGGTTAGAGTTACACCAAGTACTTTATGTCCTTTGGGGATATTGTGAATTTCTTTCTCAGCCCTTTTACCTTTTGTATACAGGAGTGCTACTAAATTTTTTGAGTTGATTTTGTATCCAGACACTTGGCTGAATGGATTTATCAACTGTAGGAGTTCCCTGGTAGAACTTTTGGGGTCATTCAGTTAAAATATCATATATCATCTGTAAATAGTGACATGACATGAACTCATGGGCCGGCTCTTTGATCACCTCCACATGAGGGGGTAGCAGCCTTACCTGTCTACAGAGGAAAACAACAAATCCAGTCCTGATGAGAACTGATAAACTGGTGTAAGATGGAAGGGGAGGAAGACCTACCCTATCATTGGACTCGGGGAGGGGCATAGGAGAAGAAGAGGGAGGGTGGGCTTGGGAGGGGGTGGGGGCTACACCTGGGATACAAAGTGAATAAACTGTAATTAATAATAGTAATAAATAATTCTTTATTTATAATTATATGTGTTTTATTTGTATTGCATATTTTCTTGATATCTAATTTTTGTTTTGACTTATTTATACATTGGAATGTTAGCCTTTATTTGGGTGTGTAGTTGGTGAAACTATTTTACCTTTGTTTACACTGCTACATTTTCAGAATGATGGTGGTCCTTTGTTATGCAGAAGGCTTTCAGTTATCTGCTGTATTTTTTTAATTTTTCATCAATTACACTTTATTCATTCTGCATCCCCCTATAAGCCCCTCCCTCCTCCCCTCACAATCCCACCCTCCCTCCTCCCTCTGCATGCATGCCACTCACCAAGTCCACTGATAGGGGAGGTTCTCCTCTCCTTTCTGATCTTAGTCCATCAGTTCACATCAAAAGTGGCTGCATTGTCCTATACTATGGCCTGGTAAGGCTGCTCCCCCTCAGGAGGAGGTGATCAAAGAGCAGGCCAGTCAGTTCATGTCAGAGGTAATCCCTCTTCACATTACTATGTAACCCAATTGGACTCTGAACTGCCCTGGGCTACATCTGTGCAGGGGTTCTGGGTTATCTCTATGAATAGTCCTTGGTTGGAGTATGAGTCTCTGGGAAGTTCCTTGTGTTCAAATTTTCTTGTTCTGTTGCTCTCCTTGTGGAGACCCTGTCCTCTCCAGCTCTTACTATTTCCCAGTTTTTACATAAAATTCCCTTCACTATGCCCAACAGTCGCCCATCAGGCTCAGCATCTGCATTGATAGTCTGTAGGGCAGAGGATTTCAGAGGCCCTCTGTGGTAGGTTCCTAGATTATTTCCTGTTTTCTTCTTCTTCTGATGTCCATCCTCTTTGCCTTTATGGATGGGGATTGGACATTTAAGTTAGGGTCCTCTCTCTTGCTTAGTTTCTCTAGATGCACAGGTTTTAGTGGGTTTGTCCTATGTTGTATGTCTATATGAGTGAGTATATACCATGTGTGTCTTTTTGCTTCTGGGACAACTCACTCAGGATGATCCTTTCCAGATCCCACCATTTACCTGCAAATTTCATGATTTCCTTATTTTTCATTGCTGAGTAATATTCCATTGCGTAGATGTACCACAATTTCTGCATCCATTCTTCAGTTGAGGGGCATCTGGGTTGTTTCCAGATTCTGGCTATTACAAATAAAGCTGCTACAAACTTGGTTGAGCAAATGTCCTTTTTGTGTAGTTGAGCCTCTTTTGGATATATGCCCAGGAGTGGTATGGCTGGATCTTGAGGAAGCGCTATTCCTAGTTGTCTGAGAAAGCGCCAGATTGATTTCCAAAGTGGTTGTACAAGTTTACATTCCCACCAGCAGTGGAGAAGGGTTCCCCTTTCTCCACAACCTCTCCAGCATGTGTTGTCACTTGAGATTTTGATCTTGGCCATTCTCATGAGTGTAAGGTGAAATCTCAGGGTTGTTTTGATTTGCATTTCCCTAATGGCTAGTGAGGTTGAACATTTCTTTAAGTGCTTCTCTGCCAATCGGTATTCCTCTACAGAGAATTCTCTGTTTAGCTCTGTTCCCCATTTTTTAAGTGGATTACTTGGTTTGCTGCTTTTCAGCTTTTTTAGTTCTTTATAGATACTGGATATGAGTCCTCTGTCAGATAAAGGGTTGGTGAAGATTCTTTCCCAATCTGTAGGCGGTCGCTTTGTTTTGATGACGGTGTCC
This sequence comes from Meriones unguiculatus, assembly GCF_030254825.1. Classification (NCBI taxonomy): domain Eukaryota; kingdom Metazoa; phylum Chordata; class Mammalia; order Rodentia; family Muridae; genus Meriones; species Meriones unguiculatus. The sequence continues at coordinate 41,699 of NW_026843593.1, read as the reverse complement.
TTTGCTTTGCAGAAGCTCTTCAGTTTCATGAGGTCCCATTTATTGATTGTTGCTCTTAGAGCCTATGCTGTTGGTGTTCTGTTTAGGAAGTTTTCTCCTGTACCAATGAGTTCTAGGGTATTTCCCACTTTTTATTCAAGCCTATTTAATGTGTCTGGTTTTATTTTGAGGTCTTTGATCCACTTGGACTTCAGTTTTGTGCAGGGTGATAAGTATGGATCTATTAATCTGCTGTATTTTTGAAGATGGTTTATTTTTATGCCTGGGCAAGGGCTAGGAAGATCTTCCCTGCTCATTGATAAGTAAGATTAATGGAGTAAAACTCTCCATCCAAAAAAAAAAAACATCAAAGTCAACATTCAGTGTAATCCTCATCAAAATTCCAGACAATTCTTACCAGATGTTGAAAGGACAATTTTCAGCTTCAAATAGAAGCAGAAACAAACCATGAAACCTAAAACAATCTTAAATAAAAACTGTGAGAGGGATCCCCATCCAAAGATTAAATTGAACTAAAAACTATAGTAGTAACAGCATGGTATTGGCAGAGTAACAAACACTGTGGTCGATGATGAGATCGAAGACCCAGGCAGAAACCCAAATACCTATGGAAACTTGATATTTTTAAAATAAGAAATCTTGAAATAAACACTGGAAAAACAGACAGCATCTTCAACACATTGTTGTGGTCAAACTAGAAGTATGCACATAAATTAATTCAAAAGATCCTCATGTATCACTCTGCACAAAACTCACTAAAAATAGATTAAAGAGCTCAGTAAAATCAAGAAACAGAGAACCTGATGGATGAGAAATTAAGGAATAGCATTTTCTCTAGTAATGAGAATGTCTTTTTCATGTTTTGGACTGTGTTGGTGAGCCTTATCACTTAATTTTTTGTTAGATTTCTTCTGTTTTTTTAATTTCTAGATACATCTCTGTTTTTAATTTTATCTGTTCCTTTTGTAATAAAATGTCTTCAACTATCTTCAGTGTTTTATTTCACTTTTTCTTTGTTTTCACAGACATCATTGAGGTTTTATCAATATCCTCTGTTATACCCTTGAGTTATCTATGTTTTTAAGTCATTGTCTTGTTCTGTGGCTATATTGAATTTCTCAGGGTCTCCTCTAGTAGGGTTGTATTGCCTTGGTGTCTTGGGTGTTAATGATTTTGGTTTCACTCTGGTGACTAGTTATCTGGGTTTGGGATGATTGTGATTCTAACTGTTGCTATCTGGACTAGTCTATTTTAGGTTTATGATGTTTAATTTCTTCTCTTCTGATTCCCTCTGTGGATCTTAGGAAAGGGTGTTGGCTGTGTATTGTCTTATAGAGAATTATTCTGAGTGTGTGCCTTGATAGGTCATTAGGGATACTAGACAGAGACTTTTTTTAGGAATGGGTGATTACACTAAAAAATAATGATGAATAAACATAGAAATTACCTCAGAATATAGGACTGGAAAATGTTTTGAAAGTGAATTGAACAAGAAAAAAAAGATGAAGTAGCCATTTTCATGTCTCAAAAAATAAGTTTTCAGTCAAAATTAATCAAAAGATATGGGGAAGAACACTTTATACTCACCGAAGGAAAAATCCACCACTACAACCACTCAATAATGAACATCTCTGATGCAAATGTAAGGGTGGCATCATTCATAAAAGAAATACTACTAAAGCTTAAATCACACATTGAATCTCACACAATAATATTCGGAGACTTCAGCACTGACTTTCTCCAAAGGACAGATCAAGACTGAAAGTAAATGGGGAAATAAAGAAACTAACAGACATCTTGAATCAAATGGGCCTAACAGATATCTACAGAACATTTCTCAGTACCTCATGAAACCTTCTCCAAATTTTACCATATAATCAGTTATAAAGCAAGCTTCAGCAGATATAAAAACATTGAAATAACTCTGTGAATCTTATCAGACATCCATGGATTAAAGCTAGACTTCAACAAGAGAAACACCACTTGATCATGGAAGAAATAAAAGACATTCTAGTTTTCAATGAAAATGAAGGCACAATTTTATGTAAGAAGTGGGAAATAGTAAGAGCTGGAGTGGAAAGGAACTCCACAAGGAGAGCAACAGAACAAGAAAATTTGAACACAAGGAACTTCCCAGAGACTCATACTCCAACCAAGGACTATTCATGGAGATAACCTAGAACCCTGACAATGCAGCCACTTCTGATGAGAACTGATAGACTAAGATCAGAAAGAAGGAGAGGAGGACCTCCCCTATCAGTGGACTTGAGGGGCATGCATGCAGAAAGGGGGGAGAGGGGACTGGAAGGGAAGGAGGGAGGGGTTCATGGGGGGATACAAAATGAATAAAGTGTAATTAATAAAAAAGAGAAAAAAATCATACCAAACTTATGAGACACAATGAAAGCAGTGCTAAGAGAAAAGCTGACAGCATTTTGAAAAATGAAGTACCTTCATAAAGAAATTGAAGAGATCCTATACTCATGATTTAGCAACACACTTGAAAGCTCTCTAACAGAAGAAAGCAAACACACCAACATGGAGCAGTTGACAGGAAATATTCAAACTTGCGGCTGGAATCAATACATTGGAAACAAAGAGTCTGATACAAAGAATCAATAAAACCAAAAGCTGGTTCTTTGAAAATATCAACAAGATAAACAAACCCTTAGACAAACTAACTGAAAGGCAGAGGGAGAGTATCCAGATAAACAACATCAGAAACAAAAAGGGGGACATAACTACAGACAACGAGGAAATCCAAAAAAATCATTAGGACTTACTTCAAAAGCCTGTATTCTACAAAATTAAAAAATATAAAGTAAACAAATGATTTTCTGTATAGATTTCACCTACCGAAGATGAATCAAGATCAGGAAAAACTTTAAATAGTCCAATAACCACTAAGAAAATAGAAGGTATCATCAAAAATCTCCCAACCCAAAAAAAAAAAAAAATTCAGATCCAGATGGTTTTAGTGCAGAATTCTGTAAGACATTCAAAAAAGAACTAATACAGATATTCTTCAAATTATTCCACAAAATAGAAACAGAAGAAACATTGCCAAATTCATTCTATGAGGCCACAGTCATGCTGACAACTAAACAGCAGAAAGACCCAACAAAGAAAGATAATTCCAGACTAATTTCATGCATGAACTTCCATGCAAAAAAATATCAATAAAATAGAGACTGAATCCAAGAACACATCATATACATCATCACGGGGATGCAGGGGTGGTTCAACATACAAAATGTCATCAATGTAAACCACCACATTAAAAAATTTAAAGAAAAAAAATCACATGGTCATCTCATTAGATGGAGAAAATATGGTTGACCAAATACAACATCCCATCATGAAGAAAATCTTAGAGAGATCAAAGATACAAAGTCTATATTTAAACATAATAAAGGCTATATACAGCAAGCTGATTGCAAGTATCAAAATAAATAAATGAAGAAATATTGTAGAAAATAAATAAATGTAGAAAAATATAAAGCAATTCCACTAAAATCAGGGACAGGAGAAGAATGTCCACTCTCTCTGTTCCTCTTCAATATAGTACTTTAAGTTCTAGCTAGAGCAATAAGACAACTAAGGGAGATCAAGGCATACAAATCAGCAAGGAAGAAGTCAAAATATTGCTATTTGCGGATGAGGTGATAGTGTATGTAAGCAACCCCAAATATTCCACCAGAGAACTCCTACAGCTGATAAACAGCCTCAGCAAAGTAACTGGATACAGGATTATTTTTTTAAAAATATCCGTAGCTCTCCTGTACATAAGGGACATATGTGTTGAGAAAGAAAATAAGGAAACTACACCATTCATAATATCAACAAATGCTATAATGTGTCTTGGTGTGACTCTAACCAAATAAGTGAAAGACCTGCATGAAAAGGACTTCAATGGTCTGAAGAAAGAAAATTAAGAAGATGTCAGAAATGGAAAGATCTCCTAATTTCCTGGATCCATAGGATTAACATAGTGAAAATGACCATCTAACCAAAGGCAATCTACAGATTCAATGCAGTCACATCAAAATACCAACACAGTCCTTTTCAGACTTTGAAAGAACAATTCTAAACTTCACATGGAGGAACAAATATATCCAGGCACAGGGTCTTTTCTCAGACTGAGACTCAACCAAGGACCATCTATGGATATAACCTAGAACTTCTGCTCGGATTTGGCCTGTGGTAGCTCAGTAACCAAGTAGTTTTCCAAAGTAAGGGTAACAAGGACTATTTCTAACAGGATCTCAAGGGCAGGCTCTTTGACCTCCCCCCCAGGGGAGGAGCAGTCCTGTTAGGCCACAGAGGAGGACTTTGCAGCCAGCCCTGAAGATACCTGATAAAACAGGGTCAAATGAAAGGGGAGGAGGTCCTCCCCTATCAGTGTACTTGGAAAGGGACAGGGAGGAGACCAGGGAGGGAGTGTGGGGTTGGGGAGGGAATGAGGGAGCGGGATACAGCTGGGACACAGAGTTAACAAAATGAAACTAAAAAGAAAAATTAAATTTAAAAAAAATCCAGAACAGCTTAAACAATCCTACACAATAAAAGAACTTCTGGAGTTATCTCCATCCCTGACTTCAAGCTACAACACACAGCAATAGTAATAAAAAATGTCTGGTCCTGGCATAGAGATAGACTGGTTGGTTGATCAATGGTATAAAATCAAAGACACAGAAATAAACCCACATACCTTTGGTCAATTGATTTTTTGACAAGGAAGCCAGAACCATACAATGGAAAAAAGACAGCCTCTTCAACAAACCATGCTGGTCTAACTGTATCTCTCTGCATATAGAAAAATGCAAATAGATACATATTTTTCTCCCTGAAAAAATATCTCAAATCCAAGTTGGTCAGAGACCTCAATATAACTGCAGACACACTACATCTGTTAGAAGATAAAGCTGGAAAGAGCCTTTAACTCATTGGTACAGGAGACAACTTCCTGAACAGAACACCAACAGATCAGGCTCTAGAATCAAAAGTTAACAAATGAGACCTCACGAAATTGAAAACTTCTGTAAGGAGTAAACACTATCAATGAAACTAAATGTCAGTCTACACATTAGGAAAAGAACACATCAATCCTGTCTTCAACAAAGTGCTACTATCCAAACTATACAATGGACTCAAGAAATCAAACTCAAAAAAAATGACCCAATTAAATAATTGTCACAGAACTAAACAAAGAATTTTCAACAGGGAAATCTTGAATGGCTTAGAAGTACTTAAAGAAATGCTCACCTTCCCTCATCATCAGAGAAATGCAAATCAAAATTACTCTGAGATTCTATCTCATATCAGTCTGAAAGGCTAAGATCAAAAATCTCAAGTTGTAGCACATCCTGGTGAGGATGAGGACAAAGGGTAACACGCCTTCCTTGCTGGTGTGAGTGGAAACTTTTACAAGCACTTTTGAAATCAATCTAGCTCTTTCTCAGAAAAGAAGCTCTACAAGAAGGACACCTAATCAACTACATTCATAGCAGTTTTATTTTTAATAGTCAGAATCTGGAAACCACTTAGATGTCCCACAACTGAAGAATGGATAAAGAAACCGTGGCACATTTACACAAAAGACTATACTCAGCCATTAAAAACAAAGCAATCAACTTCCACTGCTTTCCCCAGCCATCTGTGAGATTATCTGAATTCTCTGTTCCTTATCAGGGAAAGAAATCTTACTCTGAGCATGCATAGACACACCTTACCCACTCCACCCCATCCCCTCCTCCCATATTGGCAGCATATGACAATAACTTCACGATCGGGTCGGGACCCCTGAGAAAAAGAAGTTTCTCTAGGATTACAGTAATCAGAATAGAATAGGATAGAATAGTGTCATAGTGATTATGACATTTAAGGAGACCACAGGCCGCAAATGCACACCCTCATGGTTTTATAAATGGTAAATGCACCTGGGTCAGGCCTGCACAGGTAGATGATGAAAAACATTTAAGGGTGAGGGGAGGAAGACCCCTTCCTCATCTTCAGTGATGCTCTCCAAGCTCAGACACACGTAGGAACCTTCTCAGAGGAATTCATCCAAACCCTTGGACGAGAGGAGTTCTGGAGGAGTTTTGAATTCCCTGCAGTCACCAGAGCGGTTAGTGCCACCTGAATTCACTATGCCAATTTCTTGAGAAAAAATTTGAAGCCACTGCCTGACCTCCACATGGGCTGAGATGCTGTGGCCTCCTTCATGGGTCTTTCTCGAGTTCTGTTTAAGTCCCTCGGTTTCCTATTCTTGTATTTGAAGAATGATTGACACAAACAAACACAGAGAACATTAGAATATGACAATGGAAATGATATTTCTTTCCCATGAGCCAAGTTTGGGAAACTGCCACTGTAGTGAAAGACTGTTGACATAGAGCCTCTTTTTCCTTTCTTCAGTAAGATCTGACTGAAGCCTGGCCTGTGAGTTCAAGGCCAGCCTGGTCTACAGAGTCCTGGACAGCCTAGAAAAACAAAAACAAGCAAACAAACAAAATCCAACCATCCAAAACAAATCGAAACAGACAAACACAAACAGCTGCTATGGGAAGTTGAAATTGTATGTATTTTAGTATATAAAATTTAGGAAATAAACCCAGCTTCTATCTTGTCATGGCCTTAACTCAACCTTCACATCCACACTCACTTTTCTCTCTGTTCCCCAGTGCCTCCTACTGAGGGAAATAACTGCTGAGGTCCTAGTGAGTACTATTTCCCTTCTATTTCTTCAGCAACAATTTCACAGTTGAGTCATATAAGGACAGGCTGGAAAGGGCAGCGACTGAACCTCTTTGTAGATAGGATTCACTACAGAGCAGTTGCATCAGAGGCAAGAGAAACAATTCGGCCATGAGACAAGCAGCCTTGGATTCATCCCTGGCTTGGGTTTCAATTCTGATCTGATGTGGCATCAAAGGGTTCCATTATTTCTCTTCCCTTGTTTTCCCTCCCTGCCACCCACACCCCAATGAATCATGTCCCTGCCCTTCCATGATGAGCTCACTAGAATGAGGTCATGGGCCAACAACCTACTCCTGTCTGTAGTCTTCCCACCAGCAACAAGAAACCATAACCATGAATTTCATTATCCAGTGGCTCTTTGGAATGTATAAAGCAGAGCCTTGTGATTTTGCCACCTTTTCAAGATGTTCATACACAAGTGTAAGGCTGTGTCAACTCTATATGCACTCTCATCTGACGATGAAAGGTTTGTTTTTTAGTAACATAAGTCTGGTGTCCTGCACTACTAGGGTACTGTGTGAACAAACAAATCCATAAATATATAAAATATATCTATTAAATATATGTATATAAAAACCAATCCATAAATATATAATATATAATTATATATAAATATATATGGTATACATAATATATATAAAATATATATCTATAACTATATTAATATATTTATATAAAATAACAATCCATAAATATATAATAAATATACAATTACATATAAATATATGTTATACAGTATATAATATATCACATATCTATATAAATATATTAATATATTTATATAAAATATATTAAAAATAAATATTGTAAATCCGGTTAAGAAAAAATCACTATGCTTCTGCTCACTGAATGCTTTATAATATTAACACATCATGACTTCTGAATCATTGGAGGGTGGCAATTCTTTCCTGTTTTCTTACAAGTGCTTGTTATGTTTTGTTTTTTGTCTTGTTTTGTTTTTGTTTTTTTTACAACTCTGCTTTATTTGGGGGTGTTTAAGCCTCAGCTTCCCCATTGTGGGGAATAGGTAAAACAGACCGCTTTACTTCTCTGGGCTGTTGTTGATCAAGGGTCCTTTGAGAGTTTCCATATCAATCCCCATCAACTGCAGATACAGCCACCTTCTCTCTACCCCAGGATGTGCTCAGAGGCCCTCTTAGTGCATGAGGCATGCCTGTTATCAGCTGTCAAAAAGCCATGTCCTGACAGACCATTAATAGGTGTGGACGAACTATGTGCAAACTGAAATCCCACACTTGGGATTAAGATGGAAACAAATTCACACAACATTCCCAGCACTTCAATTCTGTCTCCTCACTGTGGCCTCCAACTATCAGGAACCCATTTGACTCCAACTAGGCTTGCTACCCCGAATAAAAGGAGGAGGCCACTACCCAGGTTCTAGTTATGCAAAAGCCAAAATAGACAGAGACACTGGACACATATAGAAGTAGGACCAACTTCCAGGGGCAACTCAACCAAAACCACCATTATCCCAAAAGGACTTAAATCAATGTGCCTTTTAAGGACTGGGGAGACATCTCAGGTATGTCTATGTGCTGCCGAACTGGCTCTTGTGTATTTTTACTGGCTGAATGCATTGTTAAATCGGGCCACTAGGAAACATTTTTGTTTCCATTCAAGCGAGTCCTTGCACAACCAAGAGTTCACCTAGTGACTTAATATCCTTCCTGCAAAAATCAGACTGGTATGCAGGGCCCATATTCTTCCCATATAGTCAGTTCCTGCACCTTCCCCAAACATGTCCATTTCCAAGGGAAACCATCTCATTAAGGGCCTCCTCGACAGCCAGAATATGCATTGTTTCCTTTTGGAGACATTGAGGTGAGAACTTTTTTTCAGATTACAGGCCTCGACTTCCCCTCCAAAGTTCAATATAATCTTGTTCAGTTTAAGCGGGGACTGTGTTTTCAGAACAGCCCCTGGTAAGGGCTTCTGGAAGGTTTGTACCTTGGGAGCCAAGGTGACCCTGGCCTGGCTGTGGATAGGCCTGTCTTTTAAGTGGTTCACCAGCATACTGGCTCCCTTCAAATTCTTTGAATCTGCACCAAACAGAGCATATGTTTTAAGCTTTAAGCTTTAAAGAGAAACCCATGAGTTGTTTTTTTAATTATTTATTTATACATATGAGCACTCTGTCTGAATATATGCCTGTATGAAACAAGAGAGCACCAGATCCCATTGTAGACAGTTGTGGGTCACCATGTGGGCTGCTGGGAATTGAACTCAGGACCATCTGGAAGGGCAGCCAATGCTCTTCACCACTGAGCCATCTCTCCAGCACCCACCCATGAGTTTTTAAATCAGATAAGGCCATTCAGCTCTTCAGTTCTTAAGCTCTGGTTTCTCACGGTTCCCCATCAAAGCAGCCTCACCAAATAAAGAAAAGTGTCCGGCTTTTTCCATGCATAATTTTTATCTGCAGGGAAAACCTCCCCAAGACCTGCACATGCACACACACACACACACACAACCTCTCTCATTGGTCCTTGTGGGCACAGGTGAAACTTAGGTGCAGTTATCTGAGCCCAATATGAAGCCACAAAACAAAAATCTTGTTTCTTGAAATTTCTCTGATAGGGGAGGTCCTCCTCCCCTTTAATCTGACCCTAGCCTATCAGGTCTCATCAGGACTGGCTGCATTGTATTCCTCTGTGGCCTGGTCAGGTTGATCCCCCCCTCAGGAGGAGGTGATTAAAGAGCCAACTACTGATTTCATGTCAGAAACAGTCCCTGTTCCCCTTACTAGAGTTCCCACATGGATACTGAGCTGCCATGGGCTAAATCTGAGCAGGAGTTCTAGGTTATCTCCATGCATAGTCCTTGGTTGGAGAATCAGTCTCAGAAAAGATGGAGTGGGGCATGGATAGAAATGAGGGAGCAAGGGTGAGATCAGGAGAGATTGAAGGAGGGGGCTATAGATGGGATAGAGAGTGAATAAACTTTGAGTATTATAAAAAATAAAATTTAAAAAAAATCATTTATATTCAGAAATGAAATGTATAAGGAACTCAGTCTCAACCCAATTTCTGTTAGCAGCTTTTACACTTTTTGCCAAGAGTGCATTTTGCACTAATTACAAAACACAATCCATATTGTTCTCTGAAAAGACTATATGACTCCTGTGGGAGTCATTTATAAAATCTAATAAACTCCTCTGTAGTACTTGTAAATCACTGTAAACTCGACATTTCACCAAAGATGAATATAATGTAGCATAACTTAAGAATCCTGCAATCATTTTTTTTGTCAGCATTGTTTGATTGTACTAAGTATGTTCTCTAGACATATTAATCATCTCACAAGAATGGGCTTCTTGGAGTATGTGATTCCTACATTTTATATTTTATTATATATATATATATATATATATATATATATATGTAGATATATGTATATTACTGCAAAAGCATTTAAACACCAAGGTAGTTTAATAAAGAAGTCACCTTAATTTGTATTTTGTTCTTTAATTATAACATGTATAAATAATTAACAAAATTCTCTTTACTTGTTAATATTCTAGGACCCCTTCCATTTGTTGGACAGATTGGTAACTCCACTGCAGTTGAGTAATGGGCTATGGAAGCCTGATCCACCAGGAAGAAGAAAGAGAACTGCTTACTAAATGCTGTGGGGGGCCTCCGGCATGCCCTGAGATCTTGAGTTGGGAGCTTAGAGTCCCCTCCCACAGAGGGGAGCAGCAGGTGGCTGAGCAGCCAAGGTGGGAAGGCTGGGTTGTCCCGAGGCTGGGTGTGCAGACAGGCATAGGCTATCAGAGGACAGGCACAAGCGCTGCTGAAATGCGAATCTCTGCAGATCTGGAGAAGGCACGGTCCTGGACTGGAAGCCAGGGTCAGGGACTAAAGGGCTGAGTCCCTTCCGCACACTCTAACCCTAAGGGAGACAACCTAACCCTAAGGGAGGGGATCCTGTCACTCAAGACACTGGCCAATCAGGGCTCTGCCCGGACCCACCAGTCAAGGAAGGGGGCGTGTTCTTCCAGATGCCTTTCTGCTCCTTCAGCTCCCGCTGCTGAGCAGGCTCGCGTGGTTCCGGGTGGTGTGCTCTGAGCGCCAGGGCCGGTCTTTGGGTGCTGCGAGGGGAACTGAGGCAAGCTCCGAAGTTGCAACATGGTGAATGCGGGGAGGAGATGGCGGCTGAGCAGCTGGAGCTGCTGTGCGGGGTCTCTTCCAGGACTGGCTGGTCAGCGGCGGCCACTGGGGAAGGACCTTGTGGTCCTGATGCTCGCGTACCCAGTGATGGTAACTGAGTCACTCCAGTGCGGGAGCTGCATCCACGCAGAGCTTTTGCAGCAGGGGTTTGTGGGCAGAATCATCCTCGTGGCAGGATGCCAAACTCGGAGTACTTTAGTTTGTCTTTGTGTTCCAGTTTCTACCGCGTCTTGTACAAGTTCTGCTGTTAATATTTAACCTTTAGGTGTGAGATCCATTCGGAGGTGGTTTTGCGGGGGTTGTAAACAGCATCTTGTGTGTTGGGTAGCACTCCAATATTAAGCTGTGATGAGGAAGAGAAGAATTGATGATGTAAACGATAGCCAATACTTGGGAAATAATAGGTGACACTAAATAGCATTTAGCCAGGGGAAGGACTGCCTCTAAATCACCCCACAGGTAAACAGTATGCTAACCAGGCCTATTAGAGATTAGCATGCTAACATACACATGTTCACCGGGCTTCTCCAGAAATTAGGCTCCAACCCTAGCAAAGGAGAGAGACAACTCTGATTTACAACCAGCTTCCAGACCAATCCTCATATCAAATAACAGGCCTCTACCAAGCTGCTCAAGGTGGTTTTACAGGGTCACAACGAACATTATAGCCTGCGATGACATAAAGGTGTTAAAGTAACTTATTCTCCTGATGTAATTGTCCTCCAGAAGCTTAGTGCCTTCATCTGCTAACCTAGGCCTACTCCTGCAAGCTTCTAGCCTCCATACCATCCAGTCTAGGCCTAGAATGTTTTCATCCTCTGAGACTTAATGCTGAAAAAGCTCATCCTTTCTAGTTCTTTCTGAACTCTTGGTGGCCTGTTCAACTCAGCTGTTCTGGCTCAGACTCCCTTCCAAGGTGACTGAATCAATCTGCCTTTTCCTAGTTTATGACTAAATTGCTCCACTTGGCCTCATACTCACTTTGGCAATATGTTATAATCTTCTGGATGGTTCTCATTCTCTGGCTCTGTCTGTGTTCACCTGTGCCTAGTTTCTCTGTTCAACTTGTGTCTGTAAAAGTCTCCCAGTAAAACTTTTGAATTTTGCCAACTCAACTTGACTGCATTGCCTCTCAACTCACTGACTCAGCTGAACAGCCTGAGCAGAAAAGGCTAGAACTCAAACATCTGCATACCACTGTTTCCTGAGGGCTAGGGTTAAAGTTTTGTACCACCACACCCAAACCTAAGCTTTTCTTTACCTGAAGCTTTCTCTACTGGCTGGCCTTGACCACAAAGACTGCTTATCTCTTTCTCCTGGGAGTAAAGGTGTGTCTATATTCCAACCAGATCATATAGACCTAGAAAGTCTTTGGATGTGATCTCTTGCCAGAACAGCCATGATTTGAATTAAAATTCATTTACCTAAAGGTCCAGTTTTCTTTTTGAGAAAAGAATAGTTTTGCCACAGGGGCAAGCCTATACTGGTTTACAACTGTTTGAAAAGGAAAAAAAAGACAAAAACAAAACAAAACAAATGTGTTTGTGTTCACAGCTGTCCTGATTAATGAAGGCATTCCATGAGGCCTTCATATAAGGGGAATGGCATAGTTCTTTCTCAGTCCCATTAACATTTTTGGCATAGCAAGTAACAGACTGGGACCTAGGCCTTGGGAGCTTTCACTAAGTTCTCCATGTATTGAGAATAAAATGGAGTTCCTTCTCAAAAGCCAGGAATATGTTTGAGAGAGCCTGTAATGGTCTGAGTCTCAGGCCTTTGGGGAGGCATTGCTTCAGATCATGAGATCCCAGCTCTTCCCACCACATTGGGCTGTGGTTGTCAACTCCAAGGCCACTGTAGGCTTTGTTAGTAATGTTCTTGAGAGACCCTGTGTTCCTCTTAATGCAGCTCTGTTTCATTAGACTCCTCGTGAATTTGTTTCTACTTATGATATTTTCTGCTGACATCACAGAAGTTAACCATTTCCTTCCATTTCCCCTGAAAGTAGTATACCAGATGCTATTCTTGAGAAGCTAACTTGGCCATAGACCTCTCAGAGGCTGAACCACCAACTAAATAGTATTCATGGGCTGGATATAGAACCCCTCCACATATGTAGCAGATGTGCAGCTTGGTCATCATGTAGCTCCCCTAACAGTGGGAGTCCTGACTGTTTCTGACTCTGTGCCTGGGTTTGGATCACTTTCCTTCCACCTGGACTGACTTGCCTAGCTTCAGTGGGAAAGGGAACAATTGGTTCCATTTAGACTTGATGCATCAGGGTATGTTGGTACTTAAGTGGGGAAGGGGATCTGCTTCTATGAGGATAGAGGTAGGGAGGAGTGGGCTGTGGGGGTGAGACAGGGAGGAAAGGAGGGTGGATTTTTCCATCTGGCTGTTAAGTGATTAAATAAATGAACTGAAGGACAAAAATGCTTACTCTGCTTAACACATACCTTGCATAAGACCTCCCCGCCCCAGCTTTTATTTTTTCCAATGTTACCTTTTCCTGTCTTTTCCTCTTCTGGCATACTTACTTCAGGACCCTGTCACTGAATAGTGACCTGCTGTTTGAGGGCACTAGTCTACTTCTGGCAATATTTTTGCTGTGTAAATCTCTCTAAGTGGCTAGACTTAGAAGTCTCCAGTCCATATTCAAATTGTTGAAAACATAACCTGGGACTGAACCTAAAAGTGACTTAAGGGTTACAAGATATGTGTAATGCAAAATTCTGTCCTCAACTGGCTCCTTTTAAGCATTGGCCAGAGCTGAGTGTATGCTGTCATTAAATGTATTCTGTCTTAATTACTCTTTTAATTGTGTTTGCAGTGATTTCTCCTTGGGAGGGGATATTAGTTCTAGAACAGTTGCATCTTCACCCTTGTAGATAAATGTTTTCAAGGCAAGCTATTCGGACTGAGGTCACCTTCATCCCTGTCTGTTTCTCCCTAGGGCAATGACCTTGCTTTCCTCTTGATTAAAATTTCTAAATTCTTTAGTTAAATGGCTGTACCACAAAAGAGCTTTATAATTTGAGTTAGTAATAAATTGTCCATTGTAGTTACAGTGAAAGGATTTACATGTAGAGCATGGTTTGCCTTCTGTTCAGAACAGGAAGAACGATCTATTATATACAATTGCTGTGTGAATCACGGAAGGCAATAGCTAGATCAAAGACTAAGGCAGTCAGCTGCAGGCACATCTCACAACTGTCTGTAATGCCAATTCCAAGCAATCTGACACCTTCATACTACTGCACAAAAAATAAAATTAAATATTTTTTAAAAAGAATTTTATGCCTAATTAAAAATGATTTCTCATTATTTTCTGTTTAGAGAAATGTCTCCAAAAACTCAGCCTTTCTTTATGCTATGTAGTTAAGACTTGCTTTGAACCACCTAATCCTGCCTTTGTGGCCCAGCGTCTTGCAACTCATGTCAGGCTGGACTTTAACCTGATCAGTGAAATAGAAAAGGAACCAGTGAATGAGGTCCCTCAAACATCCCTGGCTTTCATAGGGTGGGTAATTACAGATAAAGAGGGACCTGTGTATGAATTGAGTTCAATGACCTACTTTGAAGCTGGTGTCATCATAGCACAGAAAGGGATGGAGAAAAAGGATGGTGAAAGCTTTCCTGCTTGGACAGAAGTGTCAGTTATTCAATTTAAATGGTTAGGAAGTCCAAACTGGCACTACTTGGAGTTCACAGACCAAGGCAATCAAGATTCTGGAAGAGGAACTAAACTTATTTCTAGAAACCAAATTTCTATAGTTACACTGGTTCAACAAACACAGAAGACCTGGGCAAACTGGTGTGGTCGAGCCTAACAGGAATGTTATTACTCTAACAATAATGGTGCATCCCAAGAGAAAAGGAGTGCATAATACTTGGTGTGCTCTTCTATGCATGTCTAGTCCCAGAAAAATCTTGGGGCATGAAGCCTGTTTCAACTTTTTAAAACAAGTTTTGAGATTATAGTGAAATCATTTCAACCTCCTCATTCTTCCCTACTGTTAAGTCTCAAATCCTGGGACAAATGGCTGAGGTACCTATTTAACAAATAAAAGCAGGCTCAGCTGCTGGTTCTCCCAGCATCCCTGTTTCTACCTGCCATAGGGTAATTGTTGGCATACCCAGCCTTCTAGACCAAGGTCTGAGTTCCCCTTCCCCTGGGTGGTCTTCCTTATGTAATCCAACCATTTTGGTTACCTGGGCTTTTTCATCTATCATTTACCATCCAGGCCTCTTGGTCTAGCTTTCCCCTCTCCCCTCCTACTTTTCCTCATAATGCTCACAGTCATGTCCCCTCTGGACTCCCCCAGATGTCCCTGCATCTGGCTATTCTGTCCCTTTTCTCTATAATAAACTTTCTACCCCACCATACCTAGAATCATCCATGACCTTTCCTTTTTATTTCTTTTTTTTTTTCATTTATTTCCCATTTACCACTCCTTTCAAATTCTTCGACAGTTTTTCTTTTAATTGTTACCATTTGACTTTGACTTGTCTGGCTTCAGGATTTCTCAGTTATAAGATAGAGATAGCGACACTGAACAATGATTGTGTGTTGGGATGTGCACACAAAGGACCCTGTGTGAGGTAGAAGAGGAACTGTCTCCTTGTGTCTTGGAGACGGGAAAGTCATACTAAAATACAGATTTCTTAGAGTACGACTCTGTGTGTGCCTAAGGTGTGGGCCCAGCTGGGAAGGTCTCAGCTCCCTGAGCTATTTGATCTTATCCCCCAGTAGAGTAGCTGTTAGTGTCCTTAAGCCCAGCTGAGTGGTCAAAGGAAATGAGGGACTCTAGGCAGACCTATCAATCAGCAGCACCAGTGGGAGGTAGCTCATAATTTCTTTTCTGGATTCTTTTCTGATGCAGCTGAAGAGAACTGTGAGGGGGACTTCAAACCATGCAATGGTGAGTGTGTGGCCCACTGTACCCAAACCAGGAGGAACAACAGGTCTGCTAAACTCTCAGAGTCTAATATTATAATGCTGAGACTGTGGGTCAACTGTCATTCTGTTGATCTATGTGGTGAATTTGGGATTGGTCCTTGGTCTCTGACTCTTCCTTGAGTGTGGATTCCATGGGGGCAGTGGGTGGGGTTGGGAGAATTCCTCTGCATCCCTGGCAGCTTAAAGCTGTGATACTTAAAATATCACTGTCCATTGTGCGCGCACACACACACATTGCTTTTGATGTGTGGTAAGAAGAGAAATTGGAAAACTGATGGTCTGCTCTCTAGAAGTTCTGAACCTTGCATTCTACATTCAGTTTTGTGTGGCAAATTTTATAAGTAGTTTTGAAGCTGGTAGAAAGGGGGCAAGGTGCATTCTTCAGCAATTTTTGTTTGGAATCCTTTTATCTTTTCAATACTTTCAACCATAGTGGTGTGATTCAGGAAAATTTAATTTCAGGACACAAAAGGAATTTCTGAGATGCAGAGGTTTTTAAGGTGTGCTAGTGTTGGGGAGGTGGATAAGGCAGATTCCATATCTTATGGCACAATCCATGTGGGAGTAAGCAAACATGAAAACACTAACCAGATTGGTTTGTGTATTGCTTTCAGTGGGGCTGGATTTGCCTGAAACCACAAGAAGGCATGAGGGGCTTTAGAATCGTAGCCCTCTTTTTTGATCACTTTTTTTCCACAGTGAGCTCCAGACCATTGAGCATGTGGTCTCTCCTTTTGGAAGAGCGATTTGTAGTAGCTGGTTTGTCAGAAATATACTTTAGGGGTCAGTTTGAGTTGCTTTTGTAAGAGTTTTGCAGTCTTTGCTTATTTAATTTCTATACACATATAACCGTAAGTAACCTTGGTCAAGTCACATTTTTTCCTGGTAGTTTCCTTGGGTCTTTTGAGGAAAATTTGAATATATTTTTAGGCTTATGATTTTGGCTTTTTCTCTTTGTCTCCTAATTTGGTCACAACTGTTGTACACATTCTTGATAGTTGTAGCTCTGAGATACGTTCTGAGGTCACAGCTGCATATGTGTGTACTCTTACTTCATTATCCTATTTGGAATTCTTTGTCATTTTTTCATGGGACATAGCTTTGGAATCAGCTTTCCTCTTAGAAATTCATAGAAATTTTCTTTGGATTCTGGTGAATTCATACTGAAATAGAAAATAGCCAACATCTTTTTTTTTTTAAATACATCATCCCATTGGTGTTGTTTACTCTAGTATAAAAGGGTAAATGATATCCTACATAATCATTTGTTTAGCAAACTACAGTTAGTATATAAAATTGAAAGTGATGAAATAATTTACACAGCCATAGAAAGAAGACTTCAGTATAGAGTTTACTGACACAAAATGCATTGCTATGGTCACAAAAGCTATCCCCCCATGTATAATTTGAGAAGACAAAAAGTGAAAGTAAAACATGGTTCTCAATTGAACAATAAATTTGAATGTGGTATGGGATCATGTATTAGCATACAAAATAATCTCATGATAGCAGAATTTAGGAATTCCCACAGATTCAAACTAAAATTAAGTAACATCAGGTTGTGTTCTTATAGTTCATGTAAAACTGCAAGTATTTAGTGTTTGTAATCTGATGCATTTGTTAGTGTTACCTACAACCACACCTCCTCATTACCAAAAAATTCACAATAAATCATGTTCTTCTCACATTCTCATTGTATCCATGTGTTTGTGTGTGCCTACATTGCACATAGCTCTCATAAAATGACAAAATTGCTATTGATCCCAGCAGTCTTCTCAGTAAAGTTTTATGTACTTTTGATTGGTTTTAAAACAGTATTTGAATTCTCATGATTTTTGCATTTATGTTCATGGTAAATAACTTTTAAAATAACCTAATTCCTTATTTGTTGAGGTTATGGTTTGTGACTCAGAAGGATGGTAAGGTAAATCAATGAAGACAATAGCAATGGTAAAGGGATTACACACTTATAAAAGACTTTCACAGTCAGTGCTGTATTGGTCATGAAACTGTATAATTACAGCATAATCAATGTCAAATCAAGAAACTTCTCTCTCTCTCTGATTTCAATCTTGCTGCATTCCCATTTATCCTTTGGGTAGGAGAGCTTCAGTCATCTTTTCTACCTTATAGTTCACAAGAGAAAATGAAGGGCAGAAACAGCACAACCTAGCTGAAGCAATCACTTTCAAAGAATTTTCTTAACTTATTTTTATTTGGTATGTGGAGAAGGAAAATCAAATATCAGGCTTTTTAGAGCAAAACTTGTGACAGAAATAAAAAGCAAGTGTACTTTTACAATATACTATAAAATGCAGAAAGTTGGTTTATTTTGATGGCATAAGAGTTTTCTGCCAATGAGTCATGCTGCATGAAGTGAAAATGAGTTAAGAAACGGAATGACTTGTTTTGTTTGAATTGAAATAATGGCAAATTACAGTTGAATAAAAATGTAATAGTCTTAGACAAGTAACACTTTTCTTAGTTTTGTTTTGATCAGCTAACCCACCTTAAATGATGACACTTTTATTTTTATTGGGAAAACATGCTTAAACACTTAGCATTTTAAAATATCAGTTTGTGTATGCTTAATGTATTATATAGTTAATGTATAAATAGTGTATAACATTACATACTTATTTATATTATTGTGAATATTATTCAAATTTACGTTTTTTTTTTTGTTTTCTTAAAGGCTTTATTTAGTTAATTAATGTTCTATCAGCATTTGTACCTGCATGCCAGAAGAGGGCAACATATCTCACTATAGATGATTGTGATCCACCATGTGGTTTCTGGGAATTGAACTCAGGACCTCTGAAGGAACAGAGGGTGTTCTTATCTGCTGAGCCACCTCTCTAGCTCCAAACTTTAGTTTTTATTATAGAGAAGAAAGAGTACTCTTTTGGAATTAAGTGAGCAGGGACCCCTGTAATTCCATATAACAGCAGATAATTACCTTATTTTACCTGCATGATATATATTTCACATTGGTGAGAGCAAAATATCTGATTTCATAGATCTAGATAAGACTAAAAAATAAGCTTGTTAAACTCCTGAGTGATGTTTCCCCTCTTTGCACACAGAATAATAACTGTACATCATGATTTTGTTTTCCTTGTCTTCACTATTTCACTTCTCTTTGATTTCTTCCCTTCTTTGCATTTTTAGGTAGGAAAATTAAATTAATGCTTTTTAATTGAAAAGGATTCTTCCCTCATACAATATATTCTGACCACTGTTTTCCCTCCCTCCACTTCTCCCACATCCAGCATACCTCCCTTCTTCCCCATATCTACTTCCTTCCTCTGTATCCATTTTAGAAAAGATCAGGCCTCTAAGATAGGACTGCCAAACAAGATACAAAAAAGACAAGGCCAACAGACCTCACAATGAGGATGGACAAGGAACCCTAAATAGGGGAAAAAGAGTCTCAAGAGCAGGTGAGAGAGTCAAAGCTGCACCTGTTCTTAATGTTAGTAGTCTCACAAAAAATATAGAACTAATAGCCATGACATCTCAGCAGTGGACCTGGAGCAGACACATGCACATACAATCCTTGCTGTTTATGTCCTTGAGACATTCGTGGCCATCAAGGGAGTGGGTTCCATCTCATGGCTTGGGCTGCAAGTTAAACCAAGCATTAGCTCACCACTCAAGCAAGTTTGGGGCCATCACTCCCCTTTTACATCTTGCATGCAGTACAGATTTTAGGTGGAGTTTTTATTCTGGATTTGTGTCCAGGTTTCTTTTTTTTGGGGGGGGGGAGCCTGTACAGTACTGTCTCACCCCAAAGAGACTAGAACATAGGGGTGAAATCTTTCAACCTGCACCTGGTCCACCTCTCCACTTTCAGTGCACTGTGTATAAGCTTTCCTCCAGAGTGTGGCCCTGCTATTGTTTTTCAGAGAAAAACGCTCTCTCCTAACATCAGCCTGGGCTTTTAGGCATCCTCTTACCCAGTTTTGTGAGAAAATACAATGTTAGCTGTATTTGTTTGCCCTCCAACCAGCAATGGAGGAGTGTTCCCCTTCTCCAACACCTTTGTCAGTGTGAGTGAGCTGTCACTTGTCCTGTTAAACTTCACCACTCTGACATGTGTAAAATTAAAGCTCAAAGTAGTTTCCATTTGCATTTCCTTAAACGCTAAAGATGCGGAACCTGAACAGTGTTTCTCAGCCATCTGAGATTCTCCTGTTGAGAATTCTACATTGAGATCTGTTCTCTGTTTTATATTTTATTTTTTTTTTAATATTAGTTACAGTTTATTAACTTTTTATCCCAGCTGTAGCACACTCCTTCACTCCCTTCCAACCCCACCCTCTCTCCCTCATTTTCTCCATGCCCCTTTCCAAGGCCACTGATAAGGGAGGTCCTCCTTACCTTACCTTATCAGGTATCTTCAGGACTGGCTGCAATGTCCACCTTTGTGGTCTATGAAGCTCCTCCCTGGGGGTGGGGGTAGATCAAAGAGACAGCCATCGAGTACATGTCATAAACAGTCCCTGTTCACATTACTAGAGAACACACTTGCCTATTAAGCTACCATGGGCTCCATCCGAGCAGGAGTTCTAGGTTATATCCATACATGGTCCTTGATCGGAGATACAGTCTCATAAAAGACCCCTGTGCCCAGATATATTTGGTCCTTGTGGAGCTCCTGTCTTCTCCAGGTGATACTAACTCTCTCTTTTTTCATATGATTCCTTGCCCTCAGAGGATCAGACCCACAGTGCAAGTGATGCTCAGCACAGAACTCACTGCCTGGGGAGATGTTTTTCTAAAAAAATAAAATAAAATTTCTTAAGCATAAGAGTAAAAGCTCTGATCTAAGAAGGTCTATGAGGATGGCAACAATGTCTGATTTAATGCACACACAGACACATACAGATAATAATAATCAGAGGTCCCCTCATCCACCCACTCAAAAATCTTATAAAAATTTAGTTATATAAGAAACCCTCCCTTAAGCAAATCCTTAAAAGTCTAAAGTCTTGCCAGCCAGGCTTGCACAAGCCTTTAATCCAGGCACCTGAAAGGCAGACACAGGCTGTTCCCTGTGAGTTCAGTGTTGGCCTGGTTGACAAAGAGAGTCCAGCACAGACAGGCCTACATGATGAAACCCGGTCTTAAAAAAAACAAAAGATAAAATTAAAACAAAATCTGAGATGGAGTTAGTGGCACAGACCTTGAATTCCAGACCTCTGGCAGGAAGAAGCAGGTCAGTCTTAGTGAGTTCAAGGTCAGCCTCGTCTACACATCTAGTCCAAGACAGCCAGGGCTAAAAGGAGAAGCCCGGCTCAAAATACCAAATCATATATACATACATACATACATATATATATGTGTGTGTGTGTGTGTGTGTGTGTGTATTAGCTGTATACATACAGAGAAATTTATTCTGTCAGTTCTTTTCGTGTAGAGAGCCTTCACTAGTACAGCTTTCTGTTTTCTTCATCTTCCCATTGAGGAAGAAGATTTACCTGATGATAGTACTCCAAAGTGTCATGTTTTTCCTGCCTTTCCCCCACTGGGGTTGTCTCTTAACTTCTAGGAGAAAAGTGGTTGCAGTTTACCTGGCCCCAGTGTGAAGTCACAGAACAAAAATCTCCTTGCATTTTCTAAAATTTCTCTGTAATTCTTAATAGTCTTGGCACCCTTCTACCTGTGGGACAGACTGTTCACTCTGATACAGGTTGAATAATGGTTGTGCAATATTCACCTTGATTCCAGGAGGAAGAGGGGAATTGCATCCTGAGTGCTGGAAGACAGAAGGTAGGCTAGGGGAGGACTGGCACAAATGATGATGAAAAGGAAATCTGCAGATCTGAAGAAGATTCGGTCTGGAAATGGAAGCCTGGGCCAAAAATCACTAAGCCTTGTCCCTTCAGTACAGTGTAAGCCAAAGGGAGGTGCTCATGTCACTCAAGACTCACTGGCCAATCAGGATCTTCCATCCCTCCCGTAGAGGAAGAGGCGGGTTCTTCCTGGTGCCATGGTGCATGTTCTCTCTATAGCTGAGCTGGATTGAATGGTTGGTGTGCTCTGGTATGAGCGCAGCTGCTGTGTGCCATGAGGGGATTTCAGACAAGTTCCAAAGTCTCAACATGGTGATTATGTGGTCAGTGTCCCCAACCTTGTGGAGCACGAGGCTGAACAGCAGGAACTGCAGTGTAGGATCTTTCGTAAGGCTGGGTGTGAACAAGCAGCCAGAATCAGCCATGGGAGAGGTCCCTTTTCCTATCCCTGAACAGAGCAGAGCATCTGAATATTTTGACTATGTTGGCTTTGGGTTCTGAGCAGAGAAAACTCATTTCTGGAACAGAAGGTTAAAATTAAAACTTTATTTATTGTGCTCAGGGAGGCAGCCAGTTCAGGATCTGAACGGTGCCCTAGGGTAAGCTTTATTGTATATTTCAAGAGTTAATCCATAAGGGGCGGGTCCCTTGGAGAGTCCTGGGTTCATACAATCAAATTTTAACGTTGTGGGTTAGACAAGGGAGTTTATGTTGGAGGCTGTGATGAACCAGGCCACTGGGCTCAAGGCCTTTAACTGTTTTCTAAGACATTTGGTCTGGATTCGAAGGCCCTTAATTTATAGCTCTTGACATTTGGTCTGGAGCACAAGGTTATAAAGAAAAAAAAAAGACGTGAGTGCTCTGTCTGTAATAAAGCAGGGCTTTGTAAGTGATATATTTTTACAATTTAGGCACGTTGGTTAAGGTAACAGCAAGTTTTACCAGTTAACTGTTAATTAGGAAAATGTTTCAATGGGTTCAGTGGGAGATGGCGCTGCAAGGTTTGGAATGTGAAGTTAGTTTAATCTTTCTAGTAAAGTGGAAGAGTTGCTTGGAGAGGGCTGGGACACTGGAGGCTCCCTCCTTACGCACTATGGGCTTGCATGTTTACAAAGTATTTGCAGCAGGGGCTTGAACACAGAAATGTCCTTGGTAGGATGCAAACTCAGAGAAGCCTAGTTTCTAGTATCTTTTCCAAGTTCTGACCTTGGCATTTAACATTCAAGTATAAGATTCCTTTGGAATTAATTTTGTGGAGGTTGTAAATAACGTGTTGAGTAGCACTTCATTATAAAGCTGTGGTGTAAATGCCTAGAATTGTTCATGTAAAGGATTTACCAATACTTAGGTGACAGGAAGTCACACCAAGTAGAATTTAGCTAAGGGCTACATAAATAAGTAGCATGCCAACCAGGCATGCTTGAGATAAGGATGCTAGGAAATACATGTTTGCTTAAGACAATAGTCAACAAATTTGTCTCCAGCCATAACCAGGGAGACAGCCCTGATTCATATGAAACACTGGCCCATGTCCATGTCAAAGAACAGGCATCTAACAAGCTGCTTAATTGACATTACAGACTGACAGCCAGCATTAAAGACTGTTGTACTATAAAGTTGCAGTTTTCTTAAGAAAAGCATAGCTCTGTCACATGGTGAAGACATCTGGTGAAAACCAATTGAATAAGGAAAACACTGCCCTGATCAAACAAAGCTTTCTCCAAAAGCCTCGTGTATGGAGAGTGACCTAACTTCTTCTCACACTCCTCACTTATGCTTGGCAGAGCCAGATCAACCTGTGGCCTAGGCTTTGGGAGATTTGCCCAAGATTATGAGGTATTTAAAATAAAGCACTGTTCCTATTCTAAAACCAGGAATAGGGTGAGCTGCAGGTTCAGGGCATTTGAGGAGTGTTTCCTTCAGATTCTGAGAACCCAACTCTTTCTAACTCCTGGAGATACCCTCATCAGTTCCAAAGTCACTGTGTTCTTGGTAAATAATATTCTTGAGATCCTGTGTTCCCCTTGTGCAGTGTTGTTTATTAGACTTTTCATGGTTTTATACCATTGTATGAGATTGTCTGATCAATTCATAGATGTCTCCTGTTTCCTTCCAAGACATCTCACTTATACCCTGTCACTGAATAATGACCTACTGTATTAGGGGAGTGGAGTACATAAATCATTCTAGGAATAGCTTTGCTATGTAAATCTCCCAATTGGCTCAGTGGCTAGACTTGAACTCTCTGGTCCATATTTAAATTGTTTAATGTATAAACTGGAGCCTAAAAGAGACTTAAGGAAGACTGAATGTATGGAATACAAAATCAGTTTTAGGTTGTCTTATAGCATTAACTAGAGCTAGATACATGCTATTATTAAAGAAAACGTTTTTAATTAACCATTTGATTTTGTGTGGCGTACATTCTCCCTGATGGTGCATATTAACTCTAGAATAGCTGCATCTTCATTGTTTTGGAAAAATATTTCTGAGACAAGTGTTGTTGGCTCAAGTCACATTTATCCTAGTCTCTTGCTACCCAGATGCATGACTTTGCTTTCCTCTTGGTTAAAATTCCTAAATTCTCAAGTTAAAGGCTGTACACATCTGACATAATCTGATTGGCCTGCTCTTTGATCACCTCCCTCTGGGGGGGAGCAGCCTTACCAGGCCATAGTAGAGGACAATGCAGCCACTTTTGATGTGAACTGACAGACTAAGATCAGAAAGGAGAGGAGAACCTCCCCTATTAGTGGACTTGGGGAGTGGCATGCAAGCAGAGGGAGGAGGGAGGGTGGGACTGGGAGGGGAGGAGGGAGGGGCTTATGGGGGGATGCAGAATGAATAAACTGTAATTGATGAAAAATTTAAAAAAAAGGGAAAAAATAATTTAAGAACCTTAAATGACTTTCAAAAGTGGAGGAAAATATGGAGTTAGTCAATTGGCATGGAGCACGTCTTGCCCCTGGGGGCAATGGTCTCCTAAACCTACTCAGACCTCGGACACTACCACTGCTAGTTCTAGAACTGTCGCAGGATGTTTCAACGAGGGGGTTAAGGCTTCTCATAATGTTTCCTATAAGCCCACACCTGTTTGTCTATATCCCCAATTTTTATTCATTATTAGCCAGATAGAGCCAAGTAATTGTGGTAATGATACTTGCTTTTTTGCCCAATGCTGGAATGCTAGTAAATTTAGGTATGCCCTGGTTACTCGCATGCCTCACTGGGTGTCTGAGCCCGTTGATGGCCCTCACGCTATGACTCTCTTCAGACAGAAAAGGGATCTTGGAACTACAGCCACCATTGTTACTACCATCTCATTGGCGGCTGTTGGAGCTACCACTGGGGCATTAGCCATGAGTCATACTGGGCAGACTGCTCAGACCCTGAATAATCATTTAGCCAATGTAGCTCATGCCTTAGTTGTACATAAAGGAATTAATGCTCAACTAAAAGGAAGCTCGATTGTGTTCAATCAGAGGATTGACCTCGTGCAGGAGCAAATTGATACCCTATGGCAAATCGCTCAACTTGGCTGTCAATGAAAATATGCTGGACTTTGAGTCACTAGCATATAACATGAGAATTTTTCCTGTGCTGCAAATCTGTCTAAACAATTGTCGAGCTATATTTTAGGTAATTGGACTGGAGAATTCGATACTACGATGGAGCAGCTGAGAGTAGACATTGTCACAGTAAATTCTACCAGAGTGGACGCAGGACTAGCCACAGGATTATCATCATGGATTGCTGCAGCCATGAATCATCTGAAGGAATGGGCGGGCATGGGAGCATTAGCAGGCCTTCTGGTGTTGGTCTCCTTGGTTTGCCTGTGGTATATATGCAAGATTAGAGTCTCACAACAGTGTGATGCAGCCATGATCATTCAGGCCTTTACAGCCATTGAAGAAGGACAGTCTCCCCAAGCATAGTTGGATACCATAAAAAGCTAAAATGTTATGCTCAGGATGCGAGGCTAAGCACTGCACTCAGGGTCAGCCGCTTTGGACCCAGAGAAGAGCATGTCTGATTGCATGCGGGTTGATGCCCCAGGTCCCGCCTCTGAGAAAAAGGTATTGGACGGGTCTGATGCTCTTTGGGTGGATGACACCTAAATGAACATCGGTACAAAGTCCCAATTTATTTCTAATATCAGAGATCAGACCTCTACTCTTGCCTGATGCGTCTAAAACAAAAAGGGGGAACTGTAGAGAGCTGCGGAATGCTATGCCTTAAAGATGGAGCTGGTTTCCACCTTCTACCTTCCCGATGGTGAGTGCTCTCTGTCATGAACAATTCCACATTTGGCTAAGGCTGAGGATCTGGCTTGCTTCCATGTATGTGGACCTATCTGCATTGCCCACGTGGCACGCCTGGGTTGGCTACCCAGAGGCTATTTAAGCTGTGGGCTGGCTTTCCCCAGGGTCCGAGGATTGTTCAAGGTTCCTGAATAAACTGCATTGAAAAAAAGAAAAGAAAAAGCTGAGAGGGTCTGTGCCGAGGGTGAGAAGGGAAGGAAGCTCTGTATGTACTCTCAAGTTTAGCTTGGTTTGTGCACAGACCACAGTCCACTCTCTTAAGCAATCTATGTTGTCCCGAAGTGTACAAACAATTAAAATTATCTCCAGTATTTAAAAAAAAAATTAGCTGAACATATGATCCTTTATAGCAGCTGAATTGCTATTCCCACCCATGAAATACCATCCAATCTTTTCTTATCCTAACCCAAACATTTTACCTCTGATTTCCCCTTCTCCACACCCATTTACTGTCTCTAGTTACTGAGTCCACATTTTCTCTTCAAATATTATGATCTTATGGAAAATAATCCTTGCTCAGGCAAGGATTACATGATATACATGATATCATATATCAAATGATATGCATGCTTTCCTCAGCAGTCAGTTTTGTTAGCAAATTTTTAACTTTTCAGAAAATATTCTCAGACACAGCAAAGGACTTCTTTTGCTTAATTTTCTTTATTTTTTTTAAATGTCAAAAGCAAGCAAGTAGACAAACACCAACACAAAAACAAAAGAAATTGTTTTTACAAGAAGCTTGGTGTTAGTTTGAAATACAGCAAAGTAGTGAACAGAAGATCCTGGAACACATTTCCCTTCCATGACCAACTAGAACTGATGTTCTCTATCTGTGGGTCACAATAATAGACATCCTGCATATCAGATATTTACATTACAGTTCATAGCAGTAGCAAAATCATAGTTATAAAATAGCAACAAAAATAATTTTATGAGTGGGAGTCATCACAACATGAGGAACTGTATTAAAAGGTTGTAGCGGTAGGAAGGTTGAGAACCCTGAACTAGACAGCTAGATGGTCAATGGGTGGAAGAAAGACCGAGCAGAGCAGAGATGTGGCTGGCTGCAAGTGGAGGTTATTATGATTAGAGTTACTTCTTGGCAGTCTGTGCTCATTATCCATGCACTGTAAGAATGGCGATATTAGCTCATTCTCAGCATGACAGCGGTACCCCACATACAGCAAGAATCAAAAACCTGACTAGAATAAAGTGTCCTTCACTCTTTTCTTTCTGTGAACCTTATTCCTTTTCATAATATTCCAAAAGTGTTTGGAATCTTATTACATGCTAATGCAACCAATTAATCTTTAAAGTACTTTAAAAAAATGATTACTGTTCATCAGACATGTTTTCAAAATGTCTTTATAATTCTTTAAACATACCTTGCAAAGCTATTGTAATGCCTTTTCTTCTAATAAGTCCTTTTATTCTTTGAATGGTAAAAATCATTTAATATGAATAGAATATCACAACAAATGTTTGGATATCTGTTAGCTAATTTCTTTTTTTCTTGCATATATCCTCTTGATTAATCAATTATAATGTTTTTATGTCTTTTTATCTACAGGAGTAGATGCTCCATGGTTTCCAACTAAGATTATATTCAAACAGTGCAAAATTCTGTGTGTCTTAAGTAAACATATCTGCCCACCAATTAAACACAGACTGTCAGGAAGTGTTACTTACCTGATCAAAGTATTTTGACATGACAACAGTCACAACTTCTTGCCTTGAGTCTATTAACCGTTCACCATTGGTATTATTTTTTAAATTTTTTTGATATAGCATACACATACATTTATTTATGTGTATGCTATATCATGGAGTCGGTGTGGAGATTAAAGGACAACTTGTTAGTCCTTCAGCCACGTAGGTCCTAGAGAGATCCATGAATGTGGTACAAGCATCCATGAACTCTCCTACCAGTCATTGATATGATTTCTAAATAAAGTTCATCCCACCTCCTTAAAATAAAAATTATTTACAAAATATATTTATTTAATTTAACAAATAAATGTACCTAATTTAATAATGTAAGATTTTTAAAACTGACTGGACTAGTTATATTCATAAGGAATTTCATAATGAAACATTAGAGACTATTGAAATAACATTTGTAATATAAAAAAATAAAAAATAAAAATTGCTCTGATTTCCACCCCCAAGGAAAACTGATTCTGTAATTTTGGATTATTAAACCACTTTCTCTATTGATCTTTCAATGCACTTAAAAATTAATATATTTAATCTAGACAGGAAAATGGTACATAAAAATTCTACTATGCTATTCCTGTCTTTATTTTGTGAAGCTCTTCTTTGTTTGATTGTTTAAAGCAAATCATCCCTGCATTTGTTTTAATCTTTCTACTATTCAGTATAAATAGTACAAAAATCAGAATTTATTATTATGTGTCTCTACATGAACATGAAACCGGATGTAACTCTAATACTACGTAGAACAAAGCAAATAATTTACCTGGAAGTTTAGAACATTTGTTTTTGGTTTGTAATTATAATAGCCAAGGTATGTGTTTGAATATTTCCTTTGCATGCAAGAGAATAGCAAAAAAAAAAAATTACACCTTTCCTCGTTTTCTTATGCCATTTGTCTAGTGATGTTGTTGTTGTCTTCTTGTATCTGTAGCATTGTTGTCCATTGGATTTTTTTTTCTGGAGTAAAAATGACAAGACAAAGGGCCATTCACATGTCAGTTAGCTTTAGTTAGCCCCAGTCCTATTTATGGAGGTTAGCTAGCTTTGCACACTCTGTAATCCAGGCTGGTTTTGAACTTGCAATGTGACCACTGTCTACGTGTCTGAGATAATGAAACTGCAGCATTACGCTCGGATAGATTTTTTTTTTTTTAGCTACTTGTGAAGTGAGCATCTCTTGTGTTCAATATTATGACTTATTCTTAGGACAGTGTCTCTTACCTTTGTTGTTTACTTATCTTATGTCTGTCATTTTGTTAAAAAAATCTTTTGAGCAAATAAATATTAACCTTGTGCCTACTTAGCCACATTCAATTATCCAAATCTTTCGTTTGTTGATTGATTGTGTTTTGACATCTGTTAGATATTTTCCTAGCATTTTACTCAAGCTTGCAGCTTTCTGAATATTTAGCAAAATATCCCAAGGAAAAATACTTTTTACTAGAATACATTTCACAAGGTGCTTGTTGATTTGTCTTTCTGGAAACTGATGTTTAGATGACAGGAAATCATTTTCTTCCTACTATTTGCTGAAATGTAAGGATGAGAATTTCCCTTGACCCTGTTTTCTGAGTGACTGAGTTCTGATTTGTTTGCTCTTCACAATAGAAGCTCAGTACAGTTCTAACACACACATGGTTCAGACACACTCAGATGTGATTTTTCCCTGCTACTGTTTTACTTTTTACATTCTTTGCCTTTGTTGTTTGTTTGTTTTTACCAGATATCAATAATGTTACTACATCTACCATGTGACACTGGTTTATTCTGGGTGTCATGAAACCCCCTTCCCCATAAATCACCTAGTGTACTTATTTCTCTAATGTCCTACATTTACTTTGTATTTGTTAGTTGGAAAATTGAGAAGGCAGTAAATTGCACTTCTAGGTGACAAAGAAAATACTTGCTTAGTTTTTATCCTTGAAGAATGCACTGCTGATCTGTGGCTGAAAGACCAACTCAAAACAGTAAGACATGCATGTGTCAGCTTTGTAAAATTATGCACACTTGGGTGGCCATGATTATGCTATCTATGTGACATTTCAGAAAATAATTTATCAAAACACAAAGCAACACACCCATTAAGGCAGCAGATTGTGGAATGTCTTCGCTAGATCAAGTTCCTAGTACTTCTGAGTATCCATCATTTTGTTTTGTAAGTTCTGTAGCTATTTCTACAAGAAGTTAGGGGAAATAATGCTTGGAACTACTAAGCATACTCTTTCATAAAGAAAAGATATAAAAACATATATTTCCTGGACTCTGACCACTTGATTTTATTCATGATATAGATCTCACATTTTACTCTAGTGTGTTTACTCTGAACTGAATCCTATCCTTTTGAAGTTACAAATAAGTGAAAACTGAGCATATGGAAAGTACTGAGGTCATGATGCAGGCTTAGAATAAAAAAATTAAGTCACACCATTTTTTTTAAGTCACCACAGTCCCTCAGGAAAGGGTAGGCCCCTATAAGCTCTGACCCCTTCTGTAATGAAATATTGAGGTGCCCAATCTTGTACAGATGATACAAGAACTAGTCCATACTCAGGTAAGCAACCTCCCATCCATGCGAGGCAGGTAACCTTTTTATATCACAGTAAGCTACAAATGCAAAAAGATGTGAAATTAGTAGGATGACTTATTGGAAAGAAGGTATTCAATGGGGGAAGGAAGAAAAGACAAAAATAGCAGTGTGTAAGAGGTACTAAAATTAATCAGATACATGTAGTGAATCTATCATAATAAAAAATGAGGGATTTTCTAGAAAGAAGGTGGTGCATAGAAGTAGAAAGAACACTAGCACAATAACCTCTAAATTTTCTGCTGGAATGAATATTGCAAAATTAAAAGACAAGCAAGTATCTCTAAACCTTTATATTTAATGGGGTGAATGCATTTGTGGAGAATATGGCTTTGTGCATGTGGGTGCAGGACCAAATAAGACCAGAAGAAGGAGACATATTCCTAGCAGCTGGAGTTGTAGGTGCTTGTAAGCTGCCCAAAATGATTTCTGGAAGGTGAACTGATATTCTCTACAATGTATGATTCTACTGCTGAACCAACTCTTTAGCAATACAGACATGTCTAGAAATTAGTAAATGCTGAACTGTTGACAGAATCAGAAATTTACTATCTAGATTCTCACTTCTTACATAATCTTCTTCCCTTTAATATGGGAAGGACTTATCATGTGAAGATTATCTTCTCATGATTGGATTGTGATGTCTCACACAGATGTAATTCAATCCAGATGTAATGGTGCAAGACTCTCTCTTCAGAACTCAAGATGCAGAGGTATGTATATCTCTGTAGGTTTCAGGACACATCTATATAGCAAGTTCCAGGCCAGTAAGGGCTACTACAAAGTGAGACTCTGCTTTGATACATACATACATACATATACATAATACAATTATTTTAGGTGGAATTCTTTATATTTCAACAGAACTTGAAAAATATTGGGCAGAAAGAGAAAAAGCCAGAGAGCTTTTTAAATGAGAGTGATACAGACAATTCTCTGTGTAGCTGGGAGAAAGCAAAAAAGCCATTATGGTTGATACAGACTGAGAACTATGTAGCAACGACCAACTTCTTCTGAGAGCACTTCAGCCACTTTAATAGGTATGGAGGCCCATGTTCTCATAGAGAATCACTCAAGGAACCTGAGGTGTTCCTTCAACAGAAGGTATGGATAACCTCTTATCTTTTCTGAATGCTGGGAACAGATGTGCATTCTGTCTGGGTGAAGTTTGTATTCCGAGTCCAGAGACCAAACTGGATATACCCCAAGACATTCATCATAAGCTTATTTTTTTTTCTATAAATCTATAGAACCTATCTTTATGGAAATCATCATATATAATTTATAAAGTGTTTTGATGTAGTCATATCCAATCTTTATTTAATTTACTTGTTTTTTCAAGAAGATATAGGTATGCTCTGTTGCATACACAGGATTGAGTTCATTATCACTGGGAATGATTGTTTATTTAGGTTAACTAAATAAACCCAATCTCTGTGTGGTGATTTGGTTATACAGCTGTTTAGAACTAACAGCAGCGTTACTAAAAGATGTATCAATAGTAAATATTAATCGCCACTTACAATATGAGAAGAATCCCTTTTTACAACAAGATTATTTTACTTGCTAATTACATGAACTTAAATGGATTTATTTATTTATTTATTGCATTAATATCTTCCACAAATTTTTCTTTTTAATTACTATGTGTATGGGTATGTATGTTCTTGTGGTCAGAGGACAATTTGTGTTATCAATTCTCTCCACCATGTGAGTCTCAAGAATTGAATGCATATATGCTCAGGTGGAAGGCTCTTTTCTTTCTTATAGTGCAACATAGTTAAACACAATATTCAATATCAGTAAATACTGTCTGTAGACAAAGAAACAACAGAATTAGCCTAACCTTCATGTTCCCATTTGTAGAATAAGATCTTTTCTCCCCAAAACCCGCCACTACTATGAATACTCTTAATCTTAAAGGGGAACATGTTACAAGTTTTAAATAAAATAATATGTATATAAACATGTCTTAAATGATGTTTTCTCTTAGAATGCCTATATGTGACATATTGCAACTAGAAGCACGTGTTATAGGGCCAGAATTTATGAAGATGGTGTCATTTTCATTACAGTATGAATGCTCTGCTGTGCTCAAACTGTAAAATGTAGCAGGTAAGAAATCCACAGCAGATAAGAAACCATTGTCTGCATGCCAGAGGGCACTCCCAGACAGAGAAGGCAGCTTCTGCTCTCTGTCCTGCTAAGGTTCATCCTGCTGCTGCATTGACTGTTACATTTGCTACTTCTGACTTGCTGGTTTGCTGCATTGCTGAATATCCTGAAGACGAAGATTGGACTTGTCCCAGGAAACCTGGAAATAGCATAAGAGCTGCATAAACAACAGGAAATAGTCCATAGAAATCTATGGCCCTTTCCCATTTATCATTTTTTATTTACTACCTAGTGTCTGGGAGTTGGAAGGATTAGGTTGGATAATAGTTGGAAGGGAGGTAGAGTTATAAGAAACCCAACAAAACAGACAAATATTCCAATGAAGGCTTTGTTGAGACCAATTAGGTTTTACAATATAATTTAATTTTCATAAAATTTTGGAACCAGTTGTTATTTTACTACCAAATTATGTTTTCAAACAAATTTATCATGGTAAGTCTTACAGCAGTAGAATAGTAGTATCTTACAGGAATATTTGTACAGATATATTTAGGCAGTTGATAATTAATAAAGACATTTAAACAAAAATTATTGATGGATTTTACATAATTTTACTTTATCAATTATTACACCTTGTGCTAACAGCAAATTCATAAAGTAGCTCCATTAGTGATATCAGGGGTTTAATTCATAAAATCAATGATGCCTGAAAAATCAGGAAACTTGGACTGAGTAAATGTGTTTTTTTAGGAAAAGGATTCCCATATTTTTTTATTAATGGACTTCCTATTAAAAGGCACCAAGCACTTATAAATACATCCATCTAAAAAAAAATCCAATTTTGTGAATCTTGAAATGCTTTTTCAAATCTGTAATCCACCTTGGAGTAATCGTTTACTTCTTATTTGAAGGTAGAATACTTCTAATAGTTTTGTGGGTGTGAGACTCACATCTCATATAAACCTGTATGTGAGTTAAGACCCTTTCTCCTCTCACAATTTTAGATATTAAAAGGGCTTCCTGCAGTTACTATACAATGAGAAAGCCTCTGAAAAAGCACATCAAAACTGTTGCGGAGGAATATTGTGCCTGAGTGGCATAAACAGAGAATACAGATAAACCCACGATATTTTATTTGTTTTCTAAATAGTTTTGGATTAGCTATAACTGTTATGTGAGTTCCTGGTGAGGAACC
Organism: Meriones unguiculatus; assembly: GCF_030254825.1. Taxonomy (NCBI): domain Eukaryota; kingdom Metazoa; phylum Chordata; class Mammalia; order Rodentia; family Muridae; genus Meriones; species Meriones unguiculatus. Next base: position 8,057 of record NW_026843593.1, on the reverse strand, counting down.
ATGACTTCATAGACTTCATAGACTCATGTGTGTGTCTGTGTATATGTGTGTGGTGTGTCTGTGTGTTCCTGTGTGTATGTCTGTGTGTGTTGTTATTATATTGAAATAGCTACTTGAAGCTACTTACCATTTTTTCTTTCATTCTGAGATATCCATGCAAATCAGATAGTCATGCATTCTATATCTAATGTAAGGATCATTCCATCCTCTCACCACTCCTGATTCTGTATCCACAGATCAAAATAACTGTCTTCATTACATGCCTTTTTGAACAAATACTTGGTGTTCTGGGTACCACTGAAATGGTTCCAGACAGCAGGGTGCAGGGGTCTATTTTATTCTGAAGTATTACCACCTTTGATGCTGTCAAAGCAACTGTAAATAATGAAGAAATGTATCATATAGCAGGAATACCTTTACTTAATATGTGTCAAAATAATGAATGATGGACTATTTATACTTTATTAAAATTTATTTAAAATATATTAAAACTATTATAATGAGACTAGTTCATGGGAATTATAATTATTTCAAAATGAGCTCCTGGAAAAACAGTGGGGGTTTCTGTGGGGTTTTAGCAATGATTTTGAAACGGAAGTGGAAAGAAACTTAGATAAGTTGGAGAAAGACAATGAGTTAGCAGTTGAATGTCTGTTGCCCTCATAAAGGACCCCAGATCAATTTCCAGCATCACTGTCTGTCTCATGATTTGATCATCCTTTTCAATCCCGATGGGCAGCTTATTCATATGTGCATGCCTCAACAATGCTATACACATGACATACACAATACATGATATAAACATATCTAAAAATACAGATAAATGAAAGGAACAAGTTGGCTCTACAGGGCACTTTATGAAATCTATACCCCATAATAAACTAACTTCAATCAGTACTTTTCCAGAAAGCAGAAGGACAAAAGGAAAAGCAGGTGAATTGAGAAAAGACCCACACTGTTGCAAAGGAATACCAAAATTCTCCACTCTGATGCAGAGGAATGTCCAGATATGCAGTATGAGATAACATTGCCCAACAACCAGTCCAGAAAATCATAGCTCACCAAATCAGATAGGGGCAGGACTAGATGTACTGCTCACCTAAAATGATCGAATCATTGTAAACTTCGAACACCCTACAGCATCATCATCCAATAAATAGCATATGGAACTTGAGTCCAACTTGGCAAAAAGCAAAAGGAATTAGTCTGGTTTGTTTGTTTGTTTTTGTGGTTTTTATTGTTTTTGGTCTGTTTGTTTGCTGGAGGAGGGAGGCAGTTGTAAAGGAATTTCAATCATGCTACCTGGCTGCTCTAGCAAGGGGTTACACCAAGAGATCTTCATGGGCTGCCTGCTGGGATTGACACACCTGAAAATCCCCCTGTCTGAAAGGCTGACACACCCTTAGGACACACCTTAATCCCAAACAATGTAAGGAACTCTAGTTTGGAAAGAGAGAGGGCCTTGATTGGAAGTGCGGTCTAGTGGAGGGGCAGACAAAGAGCCAATCAGAGAAGGACTCCTCAGCAAGCATCAGAGATAGGATCCGCCCACCAGGAAAGGGAGGCTTCTTAAAGAGAGTGCAGCACTCTAGAGCAGCTCAGTTGAGTTCTCACTGTGCAGTGAGGTGGAGCTCCACCCCTTTCCCTCCAGCAACCCACCACCCATTGTTGATTTTCTGAGTGCGTTCTGTGCTGGTGAAGAGAGGCACGTGAAACCCGAGAGTCAGAAGGGACCAGAAGTGTTGCAGTGGAACCCAACCTGATCGGGAAGGAGAGAACCCACCAAGATTGCAGGAGGCAGAGGACATCTGACAGAAAGGTCTCAGAGGAGAGCAGACGTCTGAGGGAGAGCCTCGGAGGAGGAGAAATTCCCTGGGATCCTCTGCAGAGGATGCATCTGTTTCACCTGGCTCCTGCTGGAGAACACATAGGAGGCTCCATTTTGGAGAGGGGGGAAATTGAAGGCCTAGGGGGGTTCCTCGGGAAAGCCATGGCGGCAGTTCTTTGGGCCTTGATCACCATCACGATCACCAGCCTGCTTGTACTTGGACTTGCAGCTGTCCTTCTCTACTTTCTCTCCAAGAAGCTTGGATCAATATGTGCCCAACAAGAACGCACCTCAATAGCATCTGGAAAAGCAGCACTACTGCAAGAAGTGGTAGTCGTGCAACAAGCGAAATTAGCTGTGATGTTACTGAGGCTGCAGAGACACGAGAGAGGGGAAGTGAGAGAACAGAAGGCCCTCGAAGGATAAACTAGGGTACGTGATGGGTCAGGGGGCCGGGATGGACAGCCCATGGAACCTGAGTCGCCCCCGGCTCAGAAGGAAACCGAACAAGGGCAGCAACCCCCACCACCTTTCCCATTGGCCCAGGGAGGAACGCCTGACAAGGGTTTTCAACAACCCGTGGGACCTGTGCTTGCAGAATCTAAGGAGCCTCCCCGTGGAAAGCATTCCCACTCAGGGGGCTTGCCTGAGCCTAAGCCGATGTGCCCCCCAATTTCTGAGCCACTCCTGCAGCAGCCCTGGCTGTTTCCTTCAGAGACAGGATCCGCAGAATTGGGTGGATCCTATGAGGACCCCACTGCCTCGTTCACAGGGGTTCAGAGATTTCAAGAGGCCCTCAAGACCCCATACAGTCTGGCCTTGAGAAATGAGCCCGGCAGAGCAGATCTGAAGCATGTGGTGATAGATGGAAGTAACGTGGCCATGGCCCATGGCCTGAAAAAGTTCTTCAGTTGCCGCGGAATAGCCCTCGCAGTGGAGTATTTCTGGAAGCTTGGCAACAGAAACATCACCGTGTTTGTCCCGCAGTGGAGAACGAGACGGGATCCTCACGTCACGGAACAGCACCTGTTGGGCCAGCTCCAGGACCTCGGCATAGTGGCTCTGACTCCTGCCCGGATGGTCTCCCGAGAAAGAATCTCTTCTCATGATGACAGGTTCCTACTGCACCTGGCAGACAAGACCGGGGGGATCATCGTGACCAATGATAACCTGAGAGAGTTTGTGACTGAGTCGGCGTCCTGGAGAGAAATCGTTGCCAGGAGACTGCTTCAGTATACGTTCATGGGAGACATATTTATGGTTCCCGATGACCCTCTGGGAAGACACGGACCTCGGCTGGAAGAATTTCTTCAAAAGGACCTCTTTCCTCCAGACAAGCAGCTGGTTGATGACAGCGGCCCGCCAGGCATGAGCAGTTTGGATTCTGTCCTCAGGAGCCCTAGCCCCAGCCCCAGCCCCAGCCAATGGCCACCACCTCAGAACCACGGAGCCTCTCCAAGCCCTGGGCTTCCTCAGCAACAGCTCTTCACTGCCCCGGTCACACTGCCCAGGATGCAGCAGAAACTGGCCAGGCCTGCACAGAGATCTTGGGCAGAGACCAGCGAGTTGAGAGAGGCGCTGATGAGCATCTTCCCGGACTCTGAGCAGAAACAGAAGATTGACCAGATTCTGCTAGCTCATCCATCCACGATGGACCTGAATGCCCTCTCTGGCCTCGTGTTGGATGCAAAGCTGGGCTGAAACTGCACTCATGGTGTGGTGAGGACGGGGCAGGGGAGGGCACTAGGTTCTGCCACCTGTTGGTAGATCCTTCCCTGAGGAAACATTGCTGTATGGTATGGGAGAAAAGGAGTGACAGATGTTTGGTGTACACAAAACGGAGTTTCTAAATAAACAGAAACAGGGAGCAGGAACTCCCACAAATACAGACCATTATGTTTTGTTTTGTTTTGTTTTTTAAGTTGAAATTTCCTGATTGGCAACCAGGCAGTCAACTGCTGTTTAAAGTCCCTGGATTGTAGGAGAACGTGATGATGAGTGTGAGCTTCCATTCTTCAATGGGATTTTCAAAACAGTGGGATGGGTTTCAGGTAATGGGACGCTCAGAGAAGCAGCTTTTGCCTATATTTCCACAGGTCAGCAGAGCCTAAGGGTTCCATCAAATTGCAAAGGAGCCCATCCCCAGTGAGAGAGGATTCCCCATGAAAGCCTCTACTCAAGGAAGGAAAGGAGGCAGATAGAGGGCAACCCGGAGCCATGGTCACACCGGGAAAGTTGGTACCACCCACAGCCCCCACACAAACGCACACACAACACCAACACCACCGCCAGCTCCACAACCGCCATGCCCTGGTGCAGGAAGAGCTCATCGACCTGACTGAAAGAGGACAGTGAGTTCCTGAAACAGACAGATGGGAAGACCTAGATCCTGAAATGGACTTTTTCTGAGGTTACTGATGTTCGCGGGGAAGGTGGCATGAAGACATGAATCTTCAGGTGGATTTTTCCACTGTTTAGTTTAGGGGAGTGGGTGATAGTCTGTGATGGAAGACTGAAATCCAGCACAATGTTTCTATTCGGCTGAAAGAGATGCCAGGAAGGAGAGAGATTGAATCAGAGGGTCCTTAGGACAGCCTGGTGAAGGGGGTGGGGGCAGGGATATCTCCTTCTGTGTCCTCAGTTGAGTACAAGGTCAGCTGGGTGCTCTCCCTGTCTCTCTGAGCTAGTGGGATTTCCCCCGAGCAGGTGGCTCTTGAGTCTTCCTTGGTAAAAAACAACAAGGATTGGTGGAGGGAGGCAGTTTTAGAGGAATTTCAGTCCTGCAACCTGGCAATGGGGGGGTCACACATAGAGATCTTCATGGGCTGCCTGCTGGGGCTGGAACACAGACACCCCTGAAAAGCCCCCTGGCTGAAATGTTGACACACCCTTAGGACTCAACCTTAATCCCAAGCAATGTAGGGAAGTCTTGTTTGGAGAGGGCAAGGGCCTTGATTGGAAGTGAGGTCTATTTGAGGAGCAGACCAAGAGCCAATCAGAGAAGGACTCGTCCACAGGAGTCACAGAGTGGAGCTTTTCTAGATTCCACCATTTGTCTGCAAATTTCATGATTTCTTTTTTTTTAATTGCTTAGTTATATTCCATTGTGTAAATGTACCACAATTTCTGTATCTGTTCCTCTGATACATTTGGGTTGCTTTCAGGTTGTGGCTATTATGAATGAAGCTGCTACTAATGTGGTTGAACAAATTTCCTTGTTGCATGCTTGAGTATATTTTGTATTTATTTCTATGCAACATTAGCTGGAACGTGAGGAAGCACTATTCATAATTGTGTGAGAAACCACCAGATTGATTTTCAAACTTTGGTAAAAGTTTACATTCCCACCAGCAGTTTAGGAGGTATACCCTTTCTCCACAACCTCTCCAGCATGTGTTGTCATTTGAGATTTTGATCTTAGCCATTTTGCTGGGTGTAGGGTGAAATCTCAGCATTGTTTTGTTTTGCTTCTCTCTGATGACTAAAGACATTGAGCATTTCTTTAAATGTTTCTCTGCCATTCTATATTCCTCTACAGAGAATCCTCTATTTAGCTCTGTACCTTATTTTTTAATTACCTGATTTGTTGTTTTTTAATTTCTAGAGTTATTAATATATTTTCTATATCATCCCTTTTCAGATATAGAGGTGGTGAAGATTCTTTTTCCCATTTTGTATGCTAGACCAACAAATATAAAAAGTTTCAGCCCAGGTGGTTCTGCAGGGAATGGTGCACCTCCAGGGTCCAAGCATGTAGATGACCTAGATCCCCTGCTCTGATGTAGCTGATTGGTAGCTCAGTATCTATGTGGCTTCCTGAGTAAGGGGAGCAGAGGCTGTCTCTCTCATGAACTTTGTTGCCTACTCTGTGATCACTTGCCCTTATTGATGTGGCCTCGGTAGGCCACAAAGGAAGAGGATCCAGGTGGTGCTGATGAGACTTGATAAGCTATGGGCAGATGGCAGGGGACTCCACCTTTCAGTGGGCCTGGGAGGAGTTTAGGCAAGGGGCTTCAATCAGGCTATATAGTGAATTAATTGTAAAAAAAATAATTAAAATTTAAAAAAAAATAAAGGACCAAAGCATAGTGACCTTATGCCTTGAAATTGAGCTGTTCACTGAGAGCATACTTTCAGCTACCAGTGATTCTAAATCTTCCTAATGTTGCTACCCTCATGATTTGGAGACCCTCGATCATAAAATTATTTTCATTGCTACTTAACAGCTGAAATTTTGCTGCTGTTATGAATCAAGTGAATATCTAAAATGCAAAATATCTGATATGTGACCTCTGAGAAAAGTTCTTTCATACCCCAAAGCTATTGCAATCCACAAGTTGAGAAACACTGAGCTAGACTTTCAGGCTCCATTGCTGTTGACTGTATGGGTCTGAGGACATGGTCGTTAGAAGTTCAGCTTCCTGTGAACAAATTTTTTCCTCATCATTATTGACCTCTCAATTATTAAAGAGGTATTTTGGCTCCTACATATCTCTACTTTTATTTTATGTCTAAGCTGACTTGGAATTTGGAGAGGAAATTAGTTGCTGATGAAATCCTCACTAAAGGGATTTTATATACCTCAGATTATTTTTCTTTTTAAAGTAGTGAATTTACATAGAGCTCCATATTAAAGTGAAAGATATGAGCACCAAATTATTGAGTTTTCTCAAGCAAAATGTTTCTCCCATTGTAGCTAAAATCCATGCAGCAAATGATTTACTGATTTCACCTGCAACTTAGACTAACACAGATAAAGAGTCATTCGCTGTGGTTTTCAGCTCTCCTTCTGGATGGCTTTGAGAAGGAGAGTTCAGTGAAATGTGATATATCTGTGTACACAAAAAAGAAATTCACTGGGTAAAGTCTGATTTCAAGAAGGGACCAATGTTTCTTTCATTTATAACTGCCTGAATCTATACTGTATTTCCAAGTTAGAGACTGACTTGATAAAATCAATATTCTTGAGAAAATTGTCATCAAATTTACTAATTCTTCATTCTAAGTCAATCTTGCCACAAACATATTCACCATATCTTCTACTCCAGTCTTAAACTGTTCATTCCAAATAGATACTAAAGCACCCACCTGTTCCCATAGAATTATGAATTTAACTTTTTATCATATAGTGAAGGTACTTTTGCCCTTTGCTTTTTAGCACATGGTAAATTATCTTGGAAGTAGAAACTACTTACATCAAATCTGCTGACCCTTGGGTCTAGGTTTCCCCTCCTCAGAACTATGAACAGTAAAATCCCGCTCTTTGTAAGTGATGCAGTATCTAGAAGGTTTTTGTTTGTATGTTTTGTTTTGTTTTACAGCAGTACACATAAACTTAGACTGCTTCCATATTCTTGTGGGACTCCTAACAGTGGGTGCAGTGTCTGACACTTTTGCTTGTTCTTGGATCCCTTTTTCCCCTACCAGAGTGCCCCATCCATCCAGCCTTGATTTGATGGCGTGTGTTGAGTTTTATTGTAATTTGTTACACCATGTTTGGTTGCTATCCCTGGGATGCCTGCTATTTTATGAAGGTAAATGTAGAAGTGAATCTGGGGAAAGGGAAAATAACAAGGAGGAAGTCAGAGGAGATGAGGGAGGGGAAACTGTAGTCAGGACATATGAGAGAAGAATATATTTAGAAAGAAAGAAAGAAAGAAAGGAAGGAAGGAAGGAAGGAAGGAAGGAAGGAAGGAAGGAAGGAAGGAAAGGAAATGCATTGATTTTAAATGAACCTGAATCTCCATGAAAAAAAAATGCAGTGAAAAAAACTACATTCTAGTTCATAATTTTGTGAGAAAATCTTGGTAAATTTTCATAAGGTTGAAAATTTTAATTTTATATGCAAGTATGTTTTTCTTACATTGTTTTAACTTGATTCTTTTTACCTGGGATAGATAACTGCTCTTATGTGCTTGGCTTTTATTCTACTCTAGCAAACAATTTGGGGTTGGTCATATGGTTATGATTTTTATGTTTATTGGTTGAAGAGTGAAGATTAGTTCTCAAGTCCAGTCCAGGTATTTTGAAATATAATCTACACAACTGAATTTCTAAATCTTGGCAACTGTTTAGAAATATATGAAAATAATACAGCAGCCAACACTTATATAGAAGAGTTTTTCATTGTAATATTTGAATGAATAAAAAAGGTGATTCAAATTCTATGCCACAAAAAAGCAGTTTTTAAACATGTCCTCCCTGTAATTTCAACTTATATTTTCTGACC
>NW_026843592.1:0-105674 GCF_030254825.1 Meriones unguiculatus | reverse complement strand
TCACAATAGCCACAAATGACATAAGGTACCTCAGAGTAACCCTAACCAAGGAAGTCAAAGACTTGTATAAAAAAATTTCAAGTCTCTGAAGAAAGAATTAAAAGATATGAGAAGATGGAATGATCTCCCATGTTCATGGCTTGGCAGAATTAACATAGTAAAAATGGCCATTTTACCAAAAGCAATCTACAGATTCAATGCAATTCCCATCAAATTACCAACACAATTCTTTACAGACCTGGAAAGAAAAATTCTCAACTTCATATGGAATAACAAGAAACCCAGAATTGCTAAAACAATCCTCTACAATAAAAGATCTTCTGGAGGTATCTCCACCCCTGATCTTAAGTTGTACTATAGAGCAAAAGTTTTAAAAACTGCATGGTACTGGCATAATAACAGAATAGTGGATCAATGGAACCGAACAGAGGACCCGGAAATAAACCTACACACTTATGGACACCTGATCTTTGACAAAGGTGCCAAAACCATACAATGGAAAAAAGATAGCATCTTCAACAAATGGTGCTGGTCCAACTGGATGTCTACATGTAGAAAAATGAAAATAGATCCATAATTATCACCCTGAACAAAACTGAAGTCCAAGTGGATCAAAGACCTCAACATAAAACCTGACACATTAAATCAGCTAGAAAAAAAAGTGGGGAATACCCTAGAACTCATTGGTACAGGAGAAAACTTCCTGAACAGAACACCAACAGCACAGGCTCTGAGAGTAACAATCAATAAATGGGACCTCATGAAACTGAAAAGCTTCTGCAAAGCAAAGGAGACCATCACCAAAACAAAACGACTGCCTACACATTGGGAAGGAATCTTCACCAACCCTTTATCTGACAGAGGACTAATATCCAGTATATATAAAGAACTAAAGAAGCTGAAAAGCAGCAAACCAAGTAATCCAATTAAAAAATGGGGAACAGAGCTAAACAGAGAATTCTCTGTAGAGGAATACCGAATGGCAGAGAAGCACTTAAAGAAATGCTCAACCTCACTAGCCATTAGAGAAATGCAAATCAAAACAACCCTGAGATTTCACCTTACACCCATGAGAATGGCCAAGATCAAAATCTCAAGTGACAACACATGCTGGAGAGGTTGTGGAGAAAGGGGAATCCTTCTCCACTGCTGGTGGGAATGTAAACTTGTACAACCACTCTGGAAATCAATCTGGCACTTTCTCAGACAACTAGGAATAGTGCTTCCCCATGATCCAGCCATAGCACTTTTAGGCATATATCCAAAAGAGGCTCAAGTACACAAAAAGGACATTTGCTCAACCATGTTTGTAGCAGCTTTATTTGTAATAGCCAGAAGCTGGAAACAACCCAGATGCCCCTCAACTGAAGAATGGATGTAGAAATTGTGGTACATCTACACAATGGAATATTACTCAGCAATGAAAAATAAGGAAATCATGAAATTTGCAGGTAAATGGTGGGATCTGGAAAGGATCATCCTGAGTGAGTTGTCCCAGAAGCAAAAAGACACACATGGTATATTCTAACTCATATAGACATACAACATAGGACAAACCCACTATAACCTGTGCATCTAAAGAAACTAAGCAAGAGAGAGGACCCTAACTAAAATGTCCAATCCCCATCCGGAAAGGAAGGCAAAGAGGATGGACATCAGAAGAAGAAGAAAACAGGAAACAACCTAGGAACCTACCACAGAGGGCCTCTGAAAGCCTCTGCCCTACAGACTATCAAAGCAGATGCTGAGCCTGATGGGCAACTGTTGAGCAGAGTGAATGGAATTTTATGTAAGAACTGGGAAATAGTAAGAGCTGGAGAGGACAGGGTCTGCACAAGGAGAGCAACAGAACAAGAAAATTTGAACACAGGGAACTTCCCTGAGACTCATACTCCAACCAAGGTCTATTCTTGGAGATAACCCAGAACCCCTGCACAGATGTAGCCCAGGGCAGTTCAGAGTCCAATTGGGTTACATAGTAATGTGAAGAGGGACTGCCTCTGACATAATCTGATTGGCCTGCTCTTTGATCACCTCCCCCTGGGGGGGAGCAGCCTTACCAGGACATAGTAGAGGACAATGCAGCCAATTTTGATGTGAGCTGATGGACTAAGATCAGAAAGGAAAGGAGAACCTCCCCTATCAGTGGACTTGGGGAGTGGCATGCAATCAGAGGGAGGAGGGAGGGTGGGATTGGGAGGGAAGGACGGAAGGGCTTATAGGGAGATGCAGAATGAATGAAGTGTAATTGAGGAAAAATTAAAAAAAAAGGAGGGAAATAATTTAAGAACCTTAAATGACTTTCAAAAGTGGAGCAAAACATGGAGTTAGTCTATTTACATGGAGCATGTCTCACCCCTGGGGGCAATGGTCTCCTGAACCTACTCAGACCTCGGACACCACCACTGCTAGTTCTAGAACTGATGCAGGATGTTCCAACGAGGGGGTTAAGGCTTCTCATAATATTTCCTATAAGCCCACACCTGTTTGTTTATATCCCCCATTTTTATTCATTATTTGCCAGATAGAGCCAAGTAATTGTGGTGATGATACTTGCTTTTTTGCCCAATGCTGGAATGCTAGTAAATTTAGGTATGCCCTGGTTACTCGCATGCCTCACTGGGTGCCTGTGCCCATTGATGCCCCTCACGCTATGACTCTCTTCAGACAGAAAAGGGATCTTGGAACTACAGCCACCATTGTTACTGCCATCTCATTGGCAGCTGTTGGAGCTACCACCGTGGCATTAGCCATGAGTCATAGTATGCAGACTGCTCGGACCCTAAATAATCTTTTAGCCAATGTAGCTCATGCCTTAGATGTACAAAAAGGAATTAATGCTCAACTAAAAGGAGACTTGATGGTGTTCAATCAGAGGATTGACCTTGTGCAGGAGCAAATTGATACCCTATGGCAAATCGCTCAACTTGGCTGTCAATGAAAGTATGCTAGACTTTGTGTCACTAGCATACAACATGAGAATTTTTCCTGTGCTGCAAATCTGTCTAAACAATTGTCTAGCTATATTTTAGGTAATTGGACTGGAGAATTCGATACTACGATGGAGCAGGTGAGAGTGGCCATTGTCACGATAAATTCTACCAGAGTGGATGCAGATCTAGCCATAGGATTATCATCATGGATTGCTGCAGTCATGAATCATCTGAAGGAATGGACGGGCATGGGAGCGTCAGCAGGCCTTCTGGTGTTGGTCTCCTTGGTTTGCCTGTGTTATATATGCAAGATTAGAGTCTCACAACAGCGTAATGCAGCCATGACCATTCAGGCCTTTACAGCCATTGAAGCAGGACAGTCTCCCCAAGCATGGTTGGCTACCATAAAAAGCTACAATGTTACGTTCAGGATGCGAAGCTATGCACTGCACTCAGGGTCAGCCGCTTTCGACCCAGAGAAGAGCAAGTCTGATTGCATGTGGGTTGATGCCCCAGGTCCCGCCTCTGAGAAAAAGGTATCGGACGGGTCTGATGCTCTTTGGGTGGATGACACCTAAATGAACATTGGTACAAAGTCCCAATTTATTTCTAATATCAGAGATCAGACCTCTACTCTTGCCTGATGCGTCTAAAACAAAAAGGGGGAACTGTAGAGAGCTGCATAATGCTGTGCCTTAAAGAGGAGCTGGTTTCCGCCTTCCACCTTCCCGATGGTGAGTGCTCTGTCACGAATAACTCCACATTTGGCTAAGGCTGAAGATCTGGCTTGCTTCCATGTATGTGGACCTATCTACATTGCCTACTTGACATGCTGGGGTTGGCTACCCAGAGGCTATTTAAGCTGTGGGCTGGCTTTCCCCAGGGTCAGATGATTGTTCAAGGTTCCTGAATAAACTGCATTGAAAAAAAAAAGAAAACAAAAAATCTCCATCTAAGGAATCAGTCCCCAATTATTAATTCTTCCTTTCTTAATTTCTTATAACATGAGCAGAATAAGAAAGATCTAGGGACAAATTACCACACAAAAGAACTCTAGCTTAATTTTCCATGGAGTCTATTTTCCACTGAAATCCTATGACCTCCACTTTCTCTGTATGCACTGCACTCAATATTATGACCTTCCAGGTCCTACAGGAAGAGCTAGTTAAGGTCTGGATGTTTGTCATCTCAAGACCTGATATTTTCCACATTCCTCAAAAAAGAGAACATTCTCAGGTCTGTCCAGGAGCAAAGGCACTTTTGGCATATCTTTTTTTTTTTTCTATTCTAACTTGCTACTTTACTGCTATAATTGAATCCCCTAACTATAAACATCTCAGGTCATCAATGGGATAACTTGTTTGGTCCTGTCAGATCACAGTCCATCTTTTTGGAGGCCAAAAACAGAAACTCACGTTCCAAGAAAAGTAAGGCAAAAATATGCCAAATATTGTTTCCTGCCTTGCTCTTTTGTTTCTTTATAGTCTCATGCTCAGCTAGCTTTCTTATGCAGCCCAGGGCCACTTGCTTAAGGATATTGCCACCCCCAGTGGGAGAACCCTCTATAGAAATCATCAGTCAACACAATCTCTCACTTACATAGAAACCAGCCATTTTTCTCATTAGTTTATTTCTTTTTTCACTTTATATCTTGCTTGCAGCTCCATACTTCCTCTCCTCCTGGTGTCACCCTCCCACCCTCTTCCCCTACTCCTCCTCCCCTTTTTCTCTGGAAAGGGAAGCCTCCACATACCAGTTCTCCTCAGCACATCAAGTTGCATACACACTAAATGCATTTTCTTCCACTAAGGCCAAAAAAGGCCGCCCAGCTATGGCAAACTGATTCATAAACAGGCAACTGTGTCCATGTCACAGCCAACACCAATTTCAATTGGTAGGTGACCAACATGGAGACAAAGCTGCCCATCAGCTAGATATGTGTAGGGTGCATTTTATGGATAGTGGCAACCAGCAATTTTATGATAGCATGCTGTCAACTGAATTTATCATGTGAAAAAAAAAAACCTCAGAATTCTCAGCAGGATTAAGAAGACATGTTACACACAAAATATGATGACTGTACTGACTGTATAGCAATAATAATGAAGATTGTGCACAATATTTATGAAAGAATAAAGCAAAAATGCCAAGAATATAAGCCAAATAATCTAGTCAAATATCCATCGAGATACCTAAGGAAATCCAACCAAGAAAAAATGTGAAGCAGACCCATGTTAACTATGATTGTATACATATAGAAATTAAATAAACACAAATGTCACAACTCACATGAAAATAACTCAAAGTGTTCAAATTACTTGTTCAAATTACCCTCTAGATACTACTGACATTTTTTTTAAAACATAGCCCTCATGCTCTAGACATCTCTCTGTAAATGGAGATCACCAGAAAGGTAGACTATGGTGCTACAGCCCCTCCTGGCCCCCTAGTGATTGCAGGTAAACCCGGTCCCCCTGATGTCCATAAACAAAACAATGTTAAATAGTAATTTTATGTCTCTTTCCTGCCACACCTATTACAGCACAAGATGTGAAATCTGACCCATCTATCTATATTACACCATGTACACTTGAGACATATGTTATTTACAACCTACATGAAAATAACTCCAAATGAATCGTATACCTAAATGTTAAATGCCAAAGTCAGAACTTGGAAAAGATATTAGAAACTTGGCCTCTCTGAGTTTGCATCCTACCAAGGACATTTCTACATTCAAGCCCCTACTGCAAATACTTTGTGAAGATGCAGACCCATAGTGTGTATGGAGGCAGCCTCTAGAGCCCCAATCTTCTCCAAGCAGTTCATCCATTTTACTAGCAAGATTAAACTAACTTCACATTCCCAAGCTTGCAGCGCCATCTCCCACCCAACCCCTTGAAACATTTTCCTAATTATCAGTTAACTGGTAAAACTTGCTGTTACCTTAACCGAGGTGACTAAATTGTAAAAATATATCGCTTACAAAGCCCTGCATTACTATGGACAGAGGACACGCTTCTTTGTTGCTTTGTCACTTGAGCTCCGGACCACATATCGAGAGATATAAATTAAGGGCCTTGGATTCCAGACTGAATGTCCTGGAAAACACATAAAGGCCTTGAGCCCAGTGGCCTGGATCAGCACAGCCTCCAACAGAAACTGCTTTGCCTCACAACGTTCAAATCTGATTGGATGACCCCAGCAATCACCAAGGGTCCCTCTCCTTGTGGATTTAGCCCTTTAAATATACAATAAAGCTTACCCCTGGGCACCGTTCAGATCCTGAACTGGCAGCCTCCCTGAGCTCAGAAAAATAAAGCTCTCATTTTAACCTTCTGTTCCAGAAAAGAATTTTCTCTGTCCCCAATCCGAATCCAATATAGTCGATATATCAGATGCCCCGCTGTGTTCAGGGCTAGGAAAAGGGACCTTTCCTGTGGCTGATTCTGACTGCCCGCTCATACACAGCCTCAGAAAGGATTCTACACAGCTGTTCCTGCTGTTCAGCCTCCTGATCCACCAAGTTGGGGGCAGAGGCTACACAGTCACCATTTGCGACTTTGGAAGTTGTCTGAAATCCCCTCAAATCACACAGCAGCAGCGTTCATACAAAAGCACACCAACAACTCTACCACACTCAGCTACAGAGCAAACTTGCAGCATGGCACCAGGGAGAACCCACTTCTTCCTCTGACTAGAGAGATGGAAGCATCTGATTGGCAAGTGAGTCTTGAGTGACATGAGCACCTCCTTTAGGGTTAGAGTGTACTGAAGGGACAAGGCTTAGTGATTCCTAACCCACGCTTCCCTTTTAGTAACAAACCTTTTTCAGATCTGCAAAGATTTGCATTTCATCATTTGTGCATGTCCTCCCCTAGCCTACTCTCTGTCCTCCAGCACTCAGGATGCAATTTCCCTCTTCCTTCCAGAATCAAGGTCGATAGCTGCACAACCATTACTCAACCTGTAGCAGAGTTAACTGTCTGTCCTACAGGTGGAAGGGTGCCAAGAATTTTAAGAATTAAAGGGAGATTTTAGAAAATGCAAGGAGATTTTTGTTCTGCAACATCATGCTGGGGTCAGGTAAACTGCAGCCACTTTTTCTCCTGGAAGATAAGAGACAACCCTGGAGAGAAAAAAAAAAAAGGAGGAAAAATATAGCATTTTGGAGTTCCAACATCATGTAAAACGTCTTCCTCGATAGGAAGATGAAGAAAACAGAAAGCTGTATTAGTGAAGGCTCTCTACATGAAAAGAACTGATAGAATAAATTTCTCTGTGTATGTATGTAGTTCTCAGGCTGGTGAGCCTCTGCCGCAATGCATCTTGGGACCGTTGGTACTTCCCTGAGCCAGGAGCGCTCCAAAGTGGGAAAGGAAGGGATAAAGGTCCATCTGTGACTAGAGGCTTTGTGTTTACATCCCTGTGGTGGGGGTCAGGGAGATGGCGGAACGTGGAGATGTGAGGAAGGAGGGTGACCCCGGAGCCTCCACACCCTCAAGTCTGCTCTCGCAGGGCGGTGAGGAATCAAAGCCATAAGTGGCGGACTTCAGTGATGGTGAGCCAATATCCAGACCGTTTTTCCCAGGTCGGCATCCTTCTTATCCCAAGCTGTTTGACAGAGTTACACATCACACTCACACGCGGGGTGGCTGCAGGGTTCCCCAACTCCCTCCTCCTACCCACCGCCTGCTGTCCATTTGTCTGTCTGCTAAGAGTTCTGGAGCAACTCCTGCCTGAGGCAGAACCGCAGGCAGGGGGATGGCGGGAGAGAGGAGCTTCCACCAAGCCTGCAAGCACCCTGCGGGAGATTGGTGTACTCCGACCTCACCCCTAACCCTCGGGGGTCTTGTTGTGCACTACCTTGTATAGGGTGTTCTGGCCCCCTCGCCTGGTTTGTGGATGCACAAGCAGGCAGAACACTATAAATAATTCGTAGGGTGCTGGGTGCTGAGTAGGTAAGGTGCTCTTTCATTAGCGGTTAGGTTGTTGGGGGCTTAGTACACAAGGATCCTGCCACTTCTGCTGGCCTGAAAGCATATATTCATGCTGAGCAATGAACAGATAGTGCTTAGAGTGCTGGGCCTGAGTAAATAAGGTGCTCTGTACTTAGTGGTTATGGTGCTGGGGACTTAGTTCATAAGGCTCGAGCCACAGCTGCTGTCCTGGATGCGTACACACATGGGCAAAGAGAAAAAGTAAGAGGTGGAGGAAGGAAGAAAAGAAAGAAAGATGTATGTGTTTGTTTTGTTTTGTTACAGAAAATCAGCCAGCTGATTGAAACATGGTACTATTTGGTGTTTATTTGTTGAACTTGAACCAACGTACACAGGAAAATGTTCAGGTATTCTGTAGTGATAAAAGGAATTAATGTTTTTCTACATGGTGAATAAAATATTTTCAGCCAGAAGGAAGTTGTGGAACATGGCAAAGAAATACATTATATTTACACACTGTATCAAATAAAAATGATTTGATGAACGTTTTCAGAGGAAGCTTCTCATATTCAAGAACAAGAACCATCCCTCTCTTAAAGCATTTTCTCGAGGCACAGACACTCTCCCAGTACCTAGGGGATTCTTACATAAATTCTGGATTGACAATTTTGATTGCTCACCTCCTGCTGTCCTACGTGGAAATCATACACCATACCTAGTAAATGGGAATGAGAAGGGAAAGGGAAGGGATGGTATAGGGAGAAAAGGGAAGGGAAAGAGAAGGGGAGGGGAGGGAATGGAAGGGATGGGAAAGGGAAAAGAATAGAAAGGAAAAGGAAAGGAAAAAGAAAGGAGAAGGGAAAAGAAGGGAAAGGTAAGAAATGGGAAAGGGAGGGGAAAGAAGAAGAAAAGGGAATAGAAGGGAAGAGAAGGGAAATGGAAGGAAAGGGAAAAAAGGGGAAGGGAACACAGGGAAGGGACGTGAAGAAAAGAGAAAGGGAAGGGAAGGGAAATGGAAAGGGAAGGGATCAGAAGGGGAAAGGAAAAGGAAGGGAAAAGAAAAAGAAGAGAAAAGAAAGAAAGGGAAGGGATTGGAGAATGGATGAGACGGAAAAGCAAAGGGAAGGGAAAGGGATAAGAAAGGGAAGTGAAGGGTAAGGGAAGGGAGGGGACTGGTGGGAAGGGAAAGGGAAAGAAAGGAAGTTAAGGGAAAGGAAAGGAAGGAACAGAATGGGAATAAAAAGAACAATGATTTTAGCTCTGTGGTAGTGTACATGCTTAGCATGGGTGAGGCACTGAGTTCAATCATCAACACTGAAGGGAAAGGGGAGCAGTGCAAGGATAAAATTATACAACATGGGTTAATCTCAGGGTATGAATCAAAGTAGAAAATAAGCCAAACATTTTTAAATGTCTGATTCTATTTATATGCCACTCTACAAACAACAAAATCATACATACAGAAAGAAGATCTGTAAGCAGGAGAAAACAAGGTCAAAACACACTGCAAAAGAGCATTATAGGGCATTTGTTTTGCTTTTCAAGACAGAACCTCTCTGTTTAGACTTGGATATCCTGGGATCTCTTTGTAGACCAGTCTGGCCTCGAACTCACAAAGATTTGACTGTAGATACCTCCCTGAGTGTTGGGATTACAGGCATGCACCACCATGGCCTGCTTTATAAGAGTACTTTTTATAGGGAAGGAAATGTACAATATCTTGGTTGTGGTGGTGATTATACTAGTTATATAATTGCTTAAAACCACTGAACTGTTGGCCCTATTTTTCACACAAAGTTTATGCTTGAATAAACCACAAAAAAATCATACAAAAATATAACAGTAAAAAGTATACACTTCACACTTCAGATTAGAATGTATGCAACAGTCTGAGTTCCATTTAAAAAACAAAAGGAAAGAAAGAAATCTTCCCTTTGTTCATGTGGTCAGAGAATGGCCAAAGCCAAACACATTGTATCAGAAACTGTGGGTCAAAGTTGAAGGAACAAACTGGCCTTGAGCATTAAGATGGAAAGGGAGTGAGGGTGAAGATGCCTAAATGCGAGGTCAGAGCATGAGCAGAATGAGAAGAGTGTCCACAGAAACCATCATAAATAAAAGCACCATCAGAGCAGAAGCAAGTTTTGTAGACCCTGTGTGGTGGCTTCCTAACATGGGTTCTTAGATCCAACAGGGATGGAAGTGAGGAAGGAGGATAAGAAATGAAGAAATAGCCTGAGTAGGGAGAGAAAACGAATCGTTATAAACAACAGCAAAAAATAAATAAATAAATAAACAAGGTATGTGTGTGCAAAGCCTGATTTCTCACTGTTTGAGAAGACATGAAAAATGCAAATGCTAGATTTCTGGGCTGAAATCAGAAGTACTGAATTAGTTCACAATTTTCAATGTACAGAGACAGAAATATACATATATGTGAAAATATGAATAAATATATCCTCTACCTCCACATGAAGAGAATCTGGGAATACTTATAACCCAACAGTGATAATGATGCTAGCAATGAGAAATTAGCCTCTACTGGGAGAAAGCAGGGATCCCTAGAGGAATAGTTGATTACAGGGCCGCACTTGGCCTATTGTGTAAGCAGCCCCATGTCAGAGGCTTAACACCACAAAGGAGAAGAAATGGGTGTGCATATATGCCAGAAATACCATAGGTCAAAAAGTAATGATTCTCAAAGAATGAGTTCAATGAGTTCAACCTGAGTTCAATTCCCAGCAACCACATGGTGGCTCACAACCATCTATATCTGCTACCCTCTTCTGGCCTACAGGCATACATGCAGGCAGAACATTGTATAAATAATTAAAAAAATCTTAAAAAAAGACACTGGAGCCGTATGTATGAGCTCTCTTTGGTCCTATGACAAAACAATTTAAATATCGAAATGAATGGTCTGAATGTTTATGTCCTCCCAAAATTTCTATATTGAAGTTCTAAGACCTAAAGTAACAGAACTGCATGAGATCTTTGGAAGGTACTCAGGTCTTAAAGGTGAAGTCCTTATAAATAGGTTCATAACCTTATTAAAGAGATCCTATAAAATCATGTGGTCCTTTAGGCCACTGAGATTAAAGCGAGAACAGGACTGTAGAAAAGCATGCCCCCAACTAGACCTCATATTTTAACTTTAGACTTTTCAGAGTTGACAACTGTGAAAACTAAAGCCTTTGTTTATAAATCATTTGTCACAGTAGCCACAGCAGACTGAAACAAACAATACAGTCTACTACAGAAGACACATGAATCATGAATCCATACTGATGTAAGTGTGGCAAATGCATTAACATTCTGATGAGAACCAACACATAGAGTGTCAAGGTACTCATAGGGGTGTAGGGTATTAACTCTGTAGCAGAAAAGCCTTGCAGATACTGATTACAAATAATCAAAGTAAAATTATGTACCACCTGACAAGACAATGTGTGCACTGTTGTGATACCCTTGCCTAAGTATATGTATTGTTCCATGAGAGCAAAGAGAGCTGAGAGACAATTTACAAAAATAACTAACCTGGGATATTAGCCATTTTGTACAGGATAAGCATGCTACAACCTATAGACCCAACTAAACTAAGTAACATGGAGGGTTCAAAAGATGGGAAATAAAATAGACATCACAGACATGGGAAGAGGAGGAGGAAAGGAAGTGGATAAAAGAGGGGGTGAAGAGAGGAGCAGGAGGGGTTTCAAATGTGGGGATAAAGGTGAGGGCTAGAGAGAAGGGAAATTGGTGTTGAGGCATCTCTGAGACAAGATGAATACCTGGAATTTTGGAGGTGCCTGGGAAGATATGGGGGTGACCCTAGATGAAACTCCTAGCAGCAGAGATATTGAGACTGAAGTAGACACATCCTGTAGCTAGAGGAGGGAGGGGGACACCAACCAACTCATAAAACTCTCACTCAAATTTGACCACCTACAAGATATGCAGGGATAAAATATTGCACAGAGATTGAAGAAATGGCCAATCAATGACTGGCACAACTTGAGACCCAACCCATGGGAGAGACCCAACTTCTGATACTATTAATGATACTATGCTATGCTTGTATACAGGGGACCAACATAACTGTCATCTGAGAGGCTTCATCGAGCAGATAATGGAAAAGGTTGCAGAGACCACCAGCCAAACTAACATTAGGCAGAACTCAGGGAGTCTTGTGGAATAGTTAGAGAAAGGATTGAGGGAGATGGAGGGGTAGGATACCACAAGAAGACCTACATAGCCAGCTCACCTGGCTCACCTGGGACCATGGGGCCTCACAAAAACTGAACCACCAACAAAAGAACATTCCTGGACCAGTCCTTCCATTCTACACATGTGAAACTGATGGGCTGCTTTTCCTCGAGTGGGTCCCCTAACAACTAGAACAGAGGCTGTCTCTAACTTGGACTCTATCACCTCCCTCTGGGTCCCATTTTCCTAGCAGGGCTGTCTTGTCTTGCCTCACTTAATCCGGATGTAACTTGATGTGCTAGGTTAGGTTGTTTAGGGGTGAGGTGTTATAGGGCAAGTGGGTTGGAGGGTGGCACTGGGAGGAGAGGAGGGAATGGGGTTGTGAGTGGGATGTAAAATGAACAAATAAATAAATTAATAAAGAATGCAGCCAGTTCAGATGAGACCGGATATGCTAGGGTCACATGGAAGGGAAGGAGGACCACCCCTATTCATGGACTTGGACAGAGGCATAGGAGGAGATGAGAGAAGGAGGGTGAGGTTGGGAGGGGACGAGGGAGGGGGATACAACTGGGATACAAAGTGAATAAACTATAATTAATATTAAAATAAAATTTTAATTAAAAATATATATCTGACACTTAGTTATCAAAACTGACAAGATCATGAAAAAGATGAGGGAACTGTTCCATACCGAAAGAGACTTAGGAGATAAAGAAACAATGCAACACTTAAATGTACCAGCTTTTTTCGACATTTGTGTGAGTAATAACATAGTCAATAAAACCCACATTAAATGGAATACTATGTCAGCGTAAATTTCCTATTTTGATAACTGCACTGTCATTATGTAGGACAACGTTCTTGTTTGTATAAAACTGACACTAAACCACTCAGAGTGACAGGGCATACGGTCAGCAGCTTCCTCTCAAAATGTCCAAAGTAAAACAGCAATTAACTGTGTACCATACTTGGAACTTTTTTCAAGTTTGTTATTGTTTCAAAATTGTTGTGGGGGAAGCTGGGCATGGTCTTTAACCCCCGCACTTGGGAGGCAAAGGAAGGGAGATCTCTCTAGGTTCAAAGCCAGCCTCATCTACATAGGGAATCCCAGGACAGCCAGGGCTCTATAGAGAGAATTTGTCTCAAAAACAAAACAAACAAAAACTAAACTAAACTAAATAAAATTGTTGTAGGGGGAAGAAAAGTGTAAATAAAAAACTGAACAAAATTAAAAACAAAACTGATTCCAAAGACTAACAATCAGCAAAACACAACCTAAGCACCTCCAGAGACAAGGGGCTGCAGGGCTGGTGGCTAAAATTCTTTGCAAGTATGAAACTGGAATTATCCTGAAATAAAAGAGCTTTCTCAGCTCTACAGTAACCTTGTTATTACATCCCGTTTATCTATAAATAACAACACAAAGAAATAAAAATAAGAAAATAAGCCTGCGTGAACCCTGTATACTCCTGGTGTGCAAGTCCATTAAAGTATAAACAGCAGTGTATCTGCCAAACTGTTCCTTATAAGAATATTCTGAAGAATAAAGAGAACAATCAAATCATGTGAAAGCTAAGTGAGAGAGAGCACCTGCAGTGTTTGGCTGGCTGTCTTTTATTTAAGAAGCAGCATTTCATTCTGGAACGCTGGCACATACATTCTGAAACAATGTTCCTAGAAATGTGCAAGGCTCCTGTCGCCTTTCCCAGTACATTCATTAGACTGGGATGTCCAAGCTCCCCCACCCCACCTCACACCCCGCAGAAGCTACTGTTGTCATATGCAGCTGATGCTGATATTGGGGGAGGGAATGGGGTGGAGTGGGTAAGGTGTGTCTGTGCATGCTCAATGCAAGATTTCTTTGCCTGATAAGAAACAGAGAATTCAAAAAAAAAAAAATTTCACCGCTGGCTGGGGAAAGCAGTGGAAGTTGATTGCTTTGTTTTTAATGGCTGAGTATTATCTTTTGTGTAAATGTGCCACGGTTTCTTTATCCATTCTTCAGTTGTGGGACATCTAGGTGGTTTCCAGATTCTGGCTACTACAAATAAAACTGCTATGAATCTCGTAGTTGATTAGGTGTCCTTTTGTAGAGCCTCTTTTGGGTATATATCCAGTAGTGGTATAGCTAGGTCTTCCCAATTGTCTGAGAAAGCGCCAGATCGTTTTCCAAAGTGCTTGTAAAAGTTTATACTCATACCAGTAAGGAAAGCATGTTCCACTTTGTCCTCATCCTCACCAGGATGTGCTACAATTTGAGATTTTTGATCTTAATCATTCAGACTGGTATGAGATGGAATCTCAGAGTCATTTTGATTTTCATTTCTCTGATGATGAGGGAAGGTGAGCATTTCTGTAAGTGCTTCTAAGCCATTCAAGACTTCACTGTTGAATATTCTTTGTTTAGTTCTGTGCCAATTATTTAATTGGGTCATTTTTTATTGGAGTTTGATTTCTTGAGTCCATTGTATAGCTTGGATATTAGCACTTTGTTAAAAATAGGATTGATGTGTTCTTTTCCTAATGTGTAGACTGACATTTAGTTTCATTGATAGTGTTTACTCCTTATAGATCTGTTGGTGTTCTGCTCAGGAAGTTGTCTCCTGTACCAATGAGTTCAAGGCTCTTCCCAACTTTCTCTTCTAACAGATTTAGTGTATCTGTGGTTATATTGAGGTCTCTGACCCACTTGGATTTGAGGATTTTGTTTTGTTTTGCAGGGAGATGAATATGTATCTATCTGTACTTTTTTTTACATGCAGAGATACAGTTAGACCAGCACCATTTATTGAAGATGCTCTCATTTTCCCATTGTATGGTTTTGGCTTCTTTGTCAAAAATCAATTGACTAAAGACATGTATGTTTATTTGTGGGTCTTTGATTCAATTCCATTGATCAACCAACCAGTCTACCTCTATTCCAGTACCATGCAGTTTTTAATTACTATTGCTGTGTGGTATAGCTTGAAGTCAGGGGTAGAGATAACTCCAGAAGTTCTTTTATTGTATAGGATTGTTTAACCTCTTCTTGGTTTTTTGTTCTTCCATATGAAGCTTAGAATTGTTCTTTCAAGTTCTGAAAAGAACTGTTGGTATTTTGATGGTGATTGCATAGAATCTGTAGATTGCCTTTGGTTAGATGGCCATTTTTACTGTTAATCCTATGAATCCAGGAGATTGGGAGATATTTCCATTTTTTGACATCTTCTTCAGTTTCTTCAGACACTTGAAGTTCTTTTCATACAGGCCTTTCACTTATTTGGATAGAGCCACATCAAGATTCATTATAGTATTTATGGCTATTATGAATGGTATAGTTTCCCTAATTTCTTTCTCAGCACATATGTCCCTTATGTACAGGAGGGCTACTGATTTTTAAAATTAATCCTACATCCAGCTACTTTCCTGAAGCTGTTTATGAGCTGTAGGAGTTCCCTGGTCGAATGTTTGGGGTCGCTTACATACACTACCACCTCATCTGCAAATAGCAATATTTTGACTTCTTCCTTGCTGATATGTATGCCCTTGATCTCCCATAGTTGTCTTATTGCTCTAGCTAGAATTTAAATACTATATTGAAGGGATACGGAGAGACTGGGCATTCTACAACTGTCCCTGATTTTGTTGGAATTGCTTTGAGTTTTTCTACATTTAGTTTGATGCTTGCAATCAGCTTGCTGTATATCGCCCTTATTATGTTTAAATATCGACCTTGTATTCTTGATTTATCCAAGACTTTCATCATGATGGTATGTTGGAATAGGTCAAAGATATTTTCTGCATCTAATGCTATGAACATGTGATTTTTTCTTTGCGTTTGTTAAAACATTGAGGATGTTTTGTATGTTGAACCATCCCTGCATCCCTGGGTTGCTGTGTATGACGTGTTCTTAGATTCATTTTGTATTTTACTGAGTTTTTTATATCAAAGTTCATGGATGAAATTGGTCTGGAATTCTCTTTCTTTGTTGGTTCTTTTTGTGGTTTAGGTGTGAGGGTGATGTGGCCTCATAGAATGAATTTGGCAATGTTCCTTCTGTTTCTATTTTATGGAACAGCTTGAAGAGTATCTATATTAGCTCTTCGTTGAATTTGTGGCAAAATTCTGAGTTAAAACAATCTGGAACTGGGGAGGTATTTTTGTTGTTTGTTTGTCTGTTTTTTGGTTGGGAGATTTTTTAATGATTCTGTCTATTTTCTTAGTGGTTATTGGACTGTTTAAAATTTTTCCTGATCTTGATTTTTCTTTGGTAGGTGAAATCTATCCAGAAAATAATTTTTTTAATTTAGATTTTTTAATTTTGTGGAATACAGGCTTTTGATGTAAGCACTCATTGTCTGTAGTTGTGTCCCCCTTTTTGTTTCTGATGTTGTTGATCTGGATAATCTCCCTCTGCCTTTCAGTTATTTTGCCTAAGGTTTGTTTATCTTGTTGATTTTTTCAAAGAACCAGGTTTTGGTTTATCGATTCTTTATATCTATCTCTTTGTTTCCAGTCCCAAGTTTAAATAATACTTGTCATCTGCTCCATGTTGGTATGTTTGCTTCCCTCTGTTAGAGAGCTTTCAAGTGTCTTGCTAAATTATTAGAATAGGATCTCTCTAATTTCTTTATGAAGGTACTTCTGTTTCAAAGTGCTGTGAGCTTTTCTCTTAGCACTGCATTCACTTGTCTCATTTGTTTGGGTATGTGATGCCTTCATTTTCTTTGAAAACTAGTTTGTCTTTAGTTTCTTTGTTTCTTCCATGGACCAGTGGTGTTTCTATTGTTTTTGAAGTTCAGCTTTAATCCATGTTTGTCTGATAAGATTCACTGAGTTATTTCAATATTCATATATCTGCTGAGGGTTGCTTTGTGATTGAATAGATGGTCAGTTTTGAGGATGGATCCATGAGTTGCAAAGAAATGTTCTGTAGATATCTGTTATACCCATTTGATTCAAGATATCCATTAGTTTCTTTATTTTCTTATTTAGTCTCTGTCTTGATGATCTCTCTATTGGAGAAAGTGGGTGATGAATTCTCCTACTATTCATGTGTGGGATTCAATGTGTGATTTAAGCTATAGTAATATTTATTTTATGAATGAGGCTGCCCTTGCATTTGGGTCATCGATGTTCATAACTGAGTGGTTGTTGGGGTGGATTTTTCCTTTGATGAGTATGAAGTGTCCTTTTTCTCATCTCTTTTGATTAATTTTGGTTGAAAGGCTATTTTATGAGATAGATAATGGCCACTCCATCTTGTTTCTTGGGTCTGTTTGATTGGAAACTTTTTCCAGCCCTTTACTCTGAAGTAAATTTTATCTTTATTCATCATTATTTTTTATTGTAATCACCAACACCTAAAAACAGTCTTTGTCTAGTGTCTCTAGTGACCTATCAAGACATACAATCAGAAATACTCTGTACAAGACAATACACAGCCAACACATTTTTCTAAGATCCAGAGAGGGGAACAGAAGTGAAGAAATTCAACATCACAAACCTAAAATAGACAAGTCCAGATAGCAAAAGCTAGAATCACAATCATTCCAAACCCAGATACCTAGACACCAGTAAGAAACCAAAATCATTAACATTCAAGACACCAAATCACAACAACCCTCCAAGAGGAGACCCTGAGAAATTCAGTATAGCCTCAGGACAACGCAATGACCTCAAAACATAAATAAATCCAGGATATTACACAAGATATGGATAAAATCTCATTGATGTCTGTGAAAACAAACAAAAAGTGAAATAAAACACTGAAGATAGTTGAAGACATTGTATTACAAAAGGAGTTAATGAAATTAAAAACTGAGATGAATCTAGAAATAAAAAACTGAAGAGGTCAAACAAAAACTCAAGTGATAAGCCTCACCAACACAGTTCAAAACATGAAAAAGACATTCTCAAGACTAGAGCAAATGCTACTGTGTTTAACAAGTCTTTTTTTTCAGTGTGTGAGTTCAAAGTTATTCCTTAATTTCTCATTCATTAGATTCTTTGTTTCTTGATTTTACTGAGTTCTTCAATACTATATTTTGGGAGTTTTGTGCAGAGTGAAAAATAGGGTTCTATTTGAATTCTTTTATGTGCATACTTTTAGTTTGACCACAACTATGTGCTGAAAATGCTGTCTTTTTTTCCAGTGTTTATTTCAAGTTTTCTTATTTAAAAATATTAAGTGTCCATAGGTATTTGGATTTCTGCCTGGGTCTTCAATCTCATCATTGACCAAAGTGTTTGTTACTCTGCCAATACCATGCTGTTACTTACTACTATAGTTTTTAGTTCAATTTAATCTTTGAATGGGTGATCCCTCTAGCAGTTCTTATGTAGGATTGTTTTAGCTGATATGGTTTGTTTGTGCTTCTATTTGAAGCTGAAAATTGTCCTTTCAACATCTGGTAAGTTGTCTGGAATTTTGATGATGATTGCACTGAATGTTGATGTTGATTGTTTTTCTTTGGATGGATAGTTTTACTCTGTTAATCTTACTTACCAATGAGCAGGGGAGATCTTCCTAGACTTTCCCCAGGCATAAAGATAAACAATCTACAAAAATACAGCAGAAAACTGAAAATCTTCTGCATAACAAAGGACCACCATCATTTTGAAAATGTAACAGTGTAGAGAAAGCTAAAATACTTTCACCAACTACACAGCCAAATAAAGGCTAATATTCAAACTCACAAAGAAGTCAAATGAAAAAATTAGATATCAAGAAAATATACAATCAAAATAAAACACACATTCAATTCTAAATTAAGAATTATTTTTTATTTTTATTAATTGCAGTTTATTCACATTGTATCCCAGCTGTAGCCCCCTCCCTCTCTCCCATCTCCTCCAAATCCCACCCTATCTCTCTCTTCTACTGTGCACCTCCCCAAGTCAAATGATAGGGTAGGACCTCCTCCCTTCCATCTGACCCTAGTCTATCAGGTGTCATCATGACTGTCTTCTTTGTCTTCCTCTGTGGACTTGTAAGGCTGCTACCCCCTTAGGTGGACGTGATCAAAGAGCCAGCCCATGAGTTCTTATCATGTCACTATTTGCAGATGATATGATAGTATAAATGAGTGACCCAAAAAATTCTACCAGGTGACTCCTACAGCTGATAAACCCTTTCAGCTAAGTGGCTTGATACAAAATCAATGAAAAAAATCAATAGCCCTCCTGTATACAAAAGACAAAAGGCTGAGAAAGAAATTAGGGAAAACAACACCCTTCACAATAGCCACAAAGGACATAAAATACCTTGGTGTAACTCTAAACAAGCAAGTCAAAGACTTGTATAAAAAAAAAACCTTTCAGTCTCTGAAGAAATGGAAGAAGATATCACAAGAGAATTCTTAAAGAAATAATTCAAATGGCTGAGAAACATTTAAAGATATGTGCAAAATCGATAGTCACCAGGGAAATGGAAACAAAAAGTAGTTTGGGGTGTGGTCTAAAGAGAGTCACAATGGCTAAGAATATTCAGGCATTGCTGGTAGGAGTACAATAATGTTTAGCCACTAAGGACATATTTGTGGCTTTTTCCTCAGCAGTATGGAGAATGTTCTGCTGCAAGAACCAGCTATATCACTCTTAGGGATATATCCAAAGAATGTTTCATCCTTCCATGGATTTGTGCAAACATGTTTTTGATTGCTCTAATCAACAGAAATTAGATATAACCCAGATGCCCATCAACAGAAGAATAGATAAAGAAAATGTGGAAATTTACACAACAAAATAGTACTCAGTCATTTTACAAAGTAAAACATGAAATTTGAAAGAAAATGCATATCTGCAGGCAAACCAGAAAAAAATCAGTCTGAGTATAGTAACACAAGTTCAAAAATACAAATATGGCATGTATCTTCTTACGTGTTAATATTACTTTTAAAGTGAATGATAAGCAATGTACAGTACATAAAACCATTTAGGAAACACACAGAATAAGGGACTAGTGTTTGAGAACAAGTAACTAGATCTCCCTAGGATAGGACAATAAAATAAAATAGTTATTTATAGATGGAAGATGGGCTCATAAAGAAGAATTGGTTGGAAGTGGGGAAGAGGACATTATGCAAAGTAATATGAAGAGAAACAGTGAAGATGAAATGTAATTGAATGTTACTGTAGTAACCTAATACAGCAAAAGCTGCCTAAAATATATACATATCTGAAGGTGATCCAAATGAAATAAGACGAGAGAGTCACAACAGGATGTAACTTGTCATCAAATTAAATATCGGTTATATCTACTTGAAGTGGTGGCCAAAGGAGTCTTATTAGAATGCCCAAACAATGCACACTTTTATCAAGATTATAATTTGTTCTCCATAAATTCACTGCAAGTTTCTATCACTGACTACAGCATTTACACAACTCACTGAACATAAATTAAGCTGGTGCCTACATAGAAATTTCACTATATAGGTATATTTATCTATATCTGGATTGATATATATGGAGATAGATAGATAGATAGATAGATAGATAGATAGATAGATAGATAGACAAATAGATTTATTTGTGTGTGTAATCTGTATATATATTTTTAAATTCCAGTAACCAAATTTTGCAAGATTATACATAGGAGGCATCAATTAATTATTTTGTTTGTTTATATGTAAGAATTAACAGTACATTATTTTTTCACTTTCCTACATTCAAAGCCTCTTGCAGTGTTAGCTGTTTTGAAATTTCATGGCTGTGTTTTCATGAATGGATTTTACATAAGTTAGATATCAAATTTTGATTTGCATTATATTGTATATATTTTATTATAATAATATATATAATAAAAATATCATGAATTATATCAGTAGTAAACAGTATTACAGTAAAGTAGAGAAAGTATAGAGATGAAGTACTTTTCTTTTTGGTTGTTTTTAAGAGATAATTGACTGAGTCCAGCCATCTCAAGACTTCTGCTGCCAGGTTCAAAACTGAGTTCATATTCATAGGCCCCAAAACTTACTCCTATCCTGATTCTTAAGGTGATTAATGTTTGTCTTTTAATCAGGAAAGAAAGTAAAGAGGAAAGTGGCTGATAATCTAAGCTAAGCATACAAGTTGTAAATGTGTTCTTTGTCATGACTTAAATTGTATATAAGCAGGTTGATCCATCTTTTGGTCCTGTATAATTCTGAATTTGGTGTCAGACATCCAGGAGGAAATCTGAATGCAAAAGCTGAGTTGAGAACCCGGAACCCGGGTGTCCTGCATAAGGCTGAGTCACCAGTGTTTACTTTGGTCAAAACTCCATGTCAAAGTAAGATTGAAATCTCTCCCTCTGAAGCCCCTACCCTGATGTCCCTCCTCTAGTCCACTGATAAGCGATGTCCTCCTCCTCTACAATCTTACTGTAGCCTATCAGGTCTCATCAAAAATGCCTGAATCTATTTTCCCTGTTGCTTAATTTAGCCACTTTGACTGGTGGAAGTGATCAAAGAGGTAGCAAAGTGATCAAAGTGTGACTGCCCCTGCTCCCCTTACTAGAGGAAATCAAATGTTCAAACTACTTTTCACAACAGCAATCCAAAACAAACAAGCTGGGTTTTTTTGTTTTGTTTTGTTTTTGTTTTTGTTTTTTTGATGATCTATAATTTTGTCTCAGACTCTGGTGCTCTCCAAAGTCACTGTGGACCATGATGAAATCATACAGGTTTTTGAAGAAAGAAAGAACCAAACATGTTTTTCACCCACATAGAGGAACCAGGTGCAAAGCCCCAGGGCTATGGGATTCCAAGAGTACATGGATGAGAGGCAAATAGAACAATAAAAAGACAACAAATTCAGAGTAAGTCTGGCTACAGAGACAGAAATATCTCAGTACTGTGACCCACATATGTCTGGACTTTGCTGCAGTTTTTGTGCTGGCCCATCATGAGAACCATTGGGTGTGCACAGACTGAGAGCCTGAAGCAACAGGAGGAAGCAGCTTAGCATTAAAAGTCTTCTCTGACATTGTTGAGGTCTCAGCCTGTTGCAGGACCTAAGCCAATAATCTCCTTGGATCTGCCTTGATGCAGGGGACTGTCTCTGTGTAGTGAAGAGCCTGACATGTCCCTTCTTTTGCTTTGCCTCACCCTCCTCCTGCAACCTGTGTATACATCAATTGAGATATCTCTGTTTGGTTGTGACAATTACTGGGAGACAAACACCTACAAGGAGGCAGATGTTAACATCGCTACATTTATCCCCATTTCCATCCCACTTGATGTATCCCAAACTGACAAGATCTTTTTTGACAGAGAACCAAGTCTACAATGGAAGTTCGACCTTTGAGTACTTGCTTGAATGTGCTATGGTTGTTCTGGTTAAAAGTTAGTACATGACCTGCTAAACACATGTGATTCCATTGAGAATAATGAACTAGATACAGAACAATGTGAAAAGCAGTTACACATTTTTTTCTGCTTCATTGTGCCTCTGCAAACATTTCCACTTTTCTTTGTTATGTTTCCAGTCAGAAAGAAATCAGGGATAGAAAAAGAGAACAACTTTTGTGTCAATCCATGGTGCGATTCCATGGTGAGACTTACATATTTTTAACACACTGACTCTAATATGTCAAGAAAAGTTTCCATTCTTCTCAGGTCTATTTGGCCATCTAAATGTCTTATGCTTGAATATCTGTTTCTTTCCAGAGACTTGGAGAGTTTCTGCTAAAGTGAACTTGAGTATCCCTATGTGCTCAGTACAATTCTTAGAATCTCCAGTTTCATGTGTTCTGTCTTTAGTATCTTTAAAGTATCTCAGAGTTTAGACACTGTGGTCATACTTATAACTTATTTATTTATCACTGATTTTGTAATGTAGTGTTCTGAAATTCATGTCATTTATGCCCATATTCTGTTCTCTGCTTAGTTAGCTCTGCTGGAAACCCAATGTTCTCTGATTTAATTGGAGGTTTTATGATTTTAATTTGCAACATTTCTATCTGTCTTTGTCCTCCCTCACAATCTCAGTTTTGTCTTATTGTTTGTCTTTTATTCTACTCAGTCTTTCATGTGTACAGCTGTTTATTCTTTCCTTCTTCTGAGTTCTCATGGAAACTCCTGATCCTTGTCTCGATACCCCGTTGAATTCATTGCTTGGTTCTTTCTCCTTTTCTGTTGTTCATCTTTTTACTTTCTGAAATATTCATCTGCCACTTTATATCTCTGAGAAACTGTATGGTAGGTTGTTGGTTATTATGATAAGTGGAGGAATCATTAGGACTTTTCATATTCCTGTTTTTCAGGTGATGCTATAATTGGTACATATGTTCATTTGAACATCAGTGTTAGGAATAGGATGGTCCTTTGCTGAAAAGTCCCTTCATGAAACTTCAATACATATTTCCTCTCTGAGTAGGAAACAAACATACTAGCCTAAGGTCCTGTTACTTGTATTGTTATGGAGTACTTGCATAGAAAAAAAAAGCCAAAGAATGTCTTTACTTATTATATTCTGGAAGTAAAGAACTCTTAGGAATGCTTTCACAAGATAGAGTTCAACTATGGTTTCATAGTTCAGCCAGAGAGATAAGGAATCCCAAAACAGGAGAAAGAAAAGAGCCCATCCTCAGATACAGATAAAAGACAGAAAAGACCGAATTGTTAATTGACTGGTCTTAATCTAGATTCTGTTTGACATGTGATAGGTGGATCAAGTCTCAACTCCTTGAAGTTTAAATCAGAGTTGTTTAAAGTTTACACACAGATATACAAGTTCTAAATATATTAACATGACCACAATCTATAATCTACACTGAAATTCTCACTGTAGGAAAAGCAGGTAACAAGTGTCTGTAAACAGTTGGAGTAGACTGATGTTTTACAGATAAGCTTGGGTACCAAAAAAGGATGGTTCTGGGCTAAAAACAAACAGCCTTTCCTTTCTCTGAATATTTTTTTCTCCTTTTATTTTTATTTTTTTCAATGCAGTTTATACAGGAACCTTGAACAATCATCTGACCCTGGGGAAAGCCAGCCCACAGCTTAAATAGCCTCTGGGTAGCCAACCACAGCGTGTCTCGTGGACAATGCAGATAGGTCCACATACACGGAAGCAAGCCAGATCCTCAGCCTTAGCCAAATGTGGAGTTGTTTGTGACAGAGAGCACCCAGCATCGGGAAGGTAGAAGGCGGAAACCAGCTCCATCTTTAGGGCGCAGCATTTCGCAGCTCTCTACAGTTCCCCCTTTTTGTTTTAGACGCATCAGGCAAGAGTAGAGGTCTGATCTCTGATATTAAAAATAAATTGAGACTTTGTACCAATGTTCATTTAGGTGTCATCCACCCAAAGAGCATCAGACCCGTCTGATACCTTTTTCTCAGAGGCGGGACCTGGGGCATCAACCTGCATGTAATCAGATTTGCTCTTCTCTGGGTCCAAAGCGGCTGGCCCTGAGTGCAGTGCTTAGCCTTGCATCCTGAGTGTGACATTGTAGCTTTTTATGGTAGCCAACCATGCTTGGGGAGACTGTCCTGCTTCAATGGCTGTAAAGGCCTGAATGATCATGGCTGCATTACGCTGTTGTGAGACTCTAATCTTGCATATACACCACAGGCAAACCAAGGAGACCAATACCAGAAGGCCTGCTAAAGCTCCCATGCCCGCCCATTCCTTCAGATGATTCATGGCTGCAGCAGTCCATGATGATAATCCTGTGGCTAGTCCTACGTCCACTCTGGTAGAATTTACCATGACAATGGCCACTCTCAGCTGCTCCATCGTAGTATCAAATTCTCCAGTCCAATTACCTAAAATATAGCTAGACAATTGTTTAGACAGATTTGCAGCACAGGAAAAATTCTCATGTTGTATGCTAGTGACACAAAGTCCAGCATACTTTCATTGACGGCCAAGTTGAGCGATTTGCCATAGGGTATCAATTTGCTCCTGCACGAGGTCAATCCTCTGATTGAACACCATCAAGTCTCCTTTTAGTTGAGCATTAATTCCTTTTTGTACATCTAAGGCATGAGCTACATTGGCTAAAAGATTATTCAGAGTCTGAGCCGTCTGCACAGTATGACTCATGGCTAATGCCGCGGTGGTAGCTCCAACAGCCACCAATGAGATGGCAGTAAAAATGGAGACTGTAGTTCCAAGATTCCTTTTCTGTCTGAGGAGAGTCATAGTGTGAGGAGCATCAATGGGCACAGGCACCCAGCGAGGTATGCGAGTAACCAGGGCATACCTAAATTCACTAGTATTCCAGCATTGGGCAAAAAAGCAAGTATCATTACCACAATTACTTGGCTCTATCTGGCTAATAATGAATAAAAATGGGGAATAAAAACAAACAGGTGTGTGCTTATAGGAAATATTATGAGAAGCCTTAACCCCCTCGTTGGAACATTCTGCATCAGTTCTAGAACTAGCAGTGGTGGTGTCCGAGGTCTGAGTAGGTTCAGGAGACCATTGCCCCCAGGGGTGAGATGTGCTCCATGTAAATTGACTAACTCCATGTTTTCCTCCACTTTTGAAAGTCATTTCAGGTTCTTAAATTATTTTTCCCCCTTTTTTTAATTTTTTTTAATTTTTCATCAATTACACTTTATTCATTCTGCATCCCCCCATAAACCCCTCCCTCCTCCCCTCCCAATCCCACCCTCCCTCTTCCCTCTGCTTGCATGCCACTCCCCAAGTCCACTGATAGGGGAGGTTCTCTTCTCCTTTCTGATCTTAGTCTATCAGTTCACATCAAAAGTGACTGCATTGTCCTCTACTATGGCCTGATAAGGCTGCTCCCCCCCAGGGGGAGGTGATCAAAGAGCAGGCCAATCAGATTATGTCAGAGGCAGTCCCTCTTCACATTACTATGTAACCCAATTGGACTCTGAACTGCCCTGGGCTACATCTGTGCAGGGGTTCTGGGTTATCTCCACGAATAGTCCTTGGTTAAAGTATGAGTCTCTGGGAAGTTCCCTGTGTTCAAATTTTCTTGTTCTGTTGCTCTCCTTGTGGAGACCCTGTCCTCCCCAGTTCTTACTATTTCCCAGTTCTTACCTAAAATTCCATTCACTCTGCCCAACAGTTGCCCATCAGGCTCAGCATCTGCTTTGATAGTCTGTAGGGCAGAGGCTTTCAGAGGCCCTCTGTGGTAGGTTCCTGTGTTGTTTCCTGTTTTCTTCTTCTTCTGATGTCCATCCTTTTTGCCTTCCTTTCCGGATGGGGATTGGACATTTTTGTTAGGGTCCTCTCTCTTGCTTAGTTTCTTTAGATGCACAGGTTTTAGTGGGTTCGTCTTATGTTGTATGTCTATATGAGTGAGTATATACCATGTGTGTCTTTTTGCTTCTGGGACAACTCACTCAGGATGATCCTTTCCAGATCCCACCATTTACCTTGCAAATTTCATGATTTCCTTATTTTTCATTGCTGAGTAATATTCCATTGTGTAGATGTACCACAATTTCTGCATCCATTCTTCAGTTGAGGGGCATCTGGGTTGTTTCCAGCTTCTGGATATTACAAATAAAGCTGCTACAAACATGGTTGAGCAAATGTCCTTTTTGTGTACTTGAGCCTCTTTTGGATATATGCCCAGGAGTGGTATGGCTGGATCTTGAGGAAGCGCTATTCCTAGTTTTCTGAGAAAGCACCAGATTGATTTCCAGAGTGGTTGTACAAGTTTACATACCCACCAGCAGTGGAGAAGGGCAGCATGTGTTGTCACTTGAGTTTTTAATCTTGGCCATTCTGATGGGTGTAAGGTGAAATCTCAGGGTTGTTTTGATTTACATTTCCCTAATGGCTAGTGAAGTTGAGCATTTCTTTAAGTGCTTCTCTGCCATTCGGTATTCCTCTACAGAGAATTCTCTGTTTAGCTCTGTTCCCCATTTTTTAAGTGGATTACTTGGTTTGCTGCTTTTCAGCTTCTTTAGTTCTTTATATATACTGGATATGAGTCCTCTGTCAGATAAAGGGTTAGTGAAGATTCTTTCCCAATCTGTAGGCAGTCGCTTTGTTTTGATGACGGTGTCCTTTGCTTTACAGAAACTTTTCAGTTTCATGAGGTCCCATTTATTGATTGTTGCTCTTAGAGCCTGTGCTGTTGGTGTTCTGTTCAGGAAGTTTTCCCCTGTACCAATGAGTTCTAGGGTATTCCCCACTTTTTTTCAAGCCGATTTAATGTGTCTGGTTTTATGTTGAGGTCTTTGATCCACTTGGACTTCAGTTTTGTGCAGGGTGACATGTATGGATCTATTTTCATTTTTCTACATGTAGACATCCAGTTAGACCAGCACCATTTGTTGAAGATGCTATCTTTTTTCCATTGTATGGTTTTGGGGTCTCTGTCAAAGATCAGGTGTCCATAAGTGTGTGGGTTTATTTCTGGGTCCTCTGTTCAGTTCCATTGATCCACCATTCTGTTTCTATGTGGGGCAGGGTTTTGATTTAATCTGTTCAGGAGAATAAAATCATCCAACTAGAGAATATGGAGACCACTGGACAGGTGAAAGTTCTGAAGAAAATGACAGACCACCAAAAGAAAATGTCAAAAGAGAAGGAGTAAACTGGCCAACTGGTATTACTCACCTTCATGTTGCATCTTCTGCCTTCTACAGACATAAGTGAAAATTGTCTTCATGTGATTGCTAAAGAACAATCCAAAATCCCTATCTCATATAAGAAAAGCCAACTGGTAAGAAACAGAGGAAAACAGAAAAATAAGGGATGATTCTATTGTCACAAATCTCATAATCTTCTGGCATGATGTGACTTCTGTACTTACCACAAACTTCAATAATCAAGAATGTGTACAGTGTTTATAAAAGAATGAGAGGGTGAGAAAAAAAGCCAAAAAACATAAGTCTAAAATATAACCAAGTTTACATGAAAAGACCTAAGGAAAGTCTAGCATGAAAAATGTGCACTGGATCAGAGATACCTTTGATTTTCTAATTGATACAAATTAAATAAACACAGAGGTCACAACTGCTACAAGACAAACACTAAGTGACACCTAAACTGTTATATTTCTGGCCCTCCAGCTACTACTAACCTCCTTTACAGAGAGTTCTTTTGCTCTGGAAGTCTCTTGGAAAATGGAGGTGATCATAAAGATGAGCTACAGCTTGCAGTTGCTCATGTCCCCCTGTGGTTTCAGGCACAGCCCAGCCCTTTCCGACACTCACACACAAAAAATGTTGGAGAATAATTTAGTATCTGTTTTCTGTTGCATGAATTATGTCACAGGATGTGGAATCTGCCCTATCCACTTATTTAAAACCAGGCACACCTGACAAAATTCTGCATCTCAGAAATTCCTCTTGTACCCTGGAATTGAATTTCTCTAAATCATGACATTGTGACTGGTGGTAGTTGAAAGCTTAAAAATACATAAGCAAGTATTGCTGAAAGGTGACCAACACCACCTCTTTTCTTCCAGTTTCAAAACAATTTGTAAAATTTGGTACACAGAGTGTATATGAAATACAACACTCATCATTTCTAGAAATGAGACCTTCAGTTTTCCAATCTGTCCACTGCAAAACCAATGCCTGTGTGTGCACACTAGATACTGATATTATAAGCACCACAACTTTCTACTGCCCAGACTGCAAAATCCTCACTTCTCTGGACAATCAACACTCAGGAAGGGTTGGAGGCCAAGGGTCTCTGCTGAGATCACCACATGGAGACCAACAGAACAACAGCCTGAACCAAAGTCTGAACTACAGTCCATCTCATTCAAAGCAAATGAGGCTCTGTTAGCTCAGCAGCCTGCTCTTCCTGGCCTGGAGAAAATGGCCCCACACTCAGCATGACATGGCCTCTGGACTCTCTCACAGCGCTTTAGAGCTACATCAGAGGAAAATCCCAGAACAAACCCGTAAACTACCTCCCACTGTTGCTCCTGACTGCTAGGCCTGCCCAGAGTACATCATTAGCTTGAACAATAGAGCTGAGTCTCAGATCAGTGGTAGCTCCTCTACCAGTGGATCAAAGATAAAATGATGAAGATAGCAGAGGTATTCTAGTTTTGCCCCAACCCCTAGGGGCACACAGAACCCTAGTGTTGTTTGTTACAAAAGAATGGAAATCCCAATTATTCGATTTTAAAACCTGCTAGCACAGAGAGGCAGAGAAAGCACCCATCTGACCCTGATACTCACCTCACCTCCAAGAGAAAAAGCCACAAAAGCTCACCAGTTCAGATGACAGCTCAGAGGGAATAGTCCAAAGGAACCCAAGGACAAAGGCTTTCTAGCTCAAAGCTCAAAAAGTCCAAAATCTACCACGCTAAAACTCCTTCCACTTTTACACTCTATCTTAAATACATTTCAGCTGAAAGTTCCACTTACCCTTTAATTCCTGTCAGCTGGTTTCTTGCTTTGCCTCTTGACCTAGGGTTAACATTATTTAATCCTGTGCACAGAGAACTTTTGAATTAAAGGTATGTTCTAGGGCTGACAGAACCAAACTGTAATCACCTGTTTACAATAAATTGTAAGTTCGTGGAATTAAGGATTGTGTTAGGGCTCACCCACACCAAACAAAGCACATGTTTTACAGTTCACAATCTAAGGGATCACAGTGGGATCAAGTATCCTGCAATATCCTCATCTTGGAAATGTTTTAAAATATAATCTTCCACTTTCCCAGGGCACCTGCTCATCTTCCAAGATACAGGTCATTTATGTTGCACATTCCATTACCTGATCAGTGTCCAGTACAGTCATCTCTACCTCATAGTTGTGAAGTCCTTCAGCCAACCTTCAGTCAAAGCCAAACAGTAACAACCATTAAAGAAACAAATGACCATGAATTTGAAAACAAGAAGTAGTTAATGGGAGCTAAATGAAAATGACAAATAAAACAAAAAGCATGTAGCAGTTCCTAAGTATGTTGGAGTAGAAATTTTAATACAGATGGAGGAGAGAACATAGTCAGACACAGGAATATCTGGAACAGTCTAGAGTTGACATGACCTTGGGCCATGTGATAAGAGAGGATAGAGGGAAGTGGAGATCCAGAACAAAAGGTCAGGAGGGTAAATGATAAATGAAAAAGACCAGATAACCAAAATGGTAGGAATACATAAGGAAGGACAGCTGGGAGGAGTGCAGCTCAGCTCCTGGGCTAGAGACCTGGATATGATACCCATAACTTGTTACCGGTAAGGACTGAGGGATGCTGGGAGAACCTGACAGCCATGTCTGCTTTGATTGTTATGTAGGCACCTTAACCATTCATCCAGCATTTGAGATGTAAGAGTAAAGAGGAATGAAAAGGTTAAAATGATTTCATTATAACCTTAAAATTATTTTTAAAAGTTGAAAATGGCCTTATGGTCCAATATTCTTCAAAGACTTCAAATAAGTATTACTCACAAATTTTTCTCAGGTTGTGCACTTTCAAATGGGGGGAGGGAAAACATGACTGTTAGTCACTACCACAGCAATTTATCCAGAACTTCTGTGTTGTTTGAACTTGTGCAACTATAGAAATTTGCTTTCCAGAAACAAGTTCAGCAACTAATCCATATTCTTGATTCCCTTTGTGTATGACTCCCCCAAATGTTCAGTTTTCACTTTTATTGACCATCTGAAATTGATTACCTGACTCATTGCCATCTTTCCTCCTCCCCCTCCCTTTCTGTGTTGTGACTACACTAGCTTCAAAGTAGGTCAGTGAACTCAATTCTTACACAGGTCCCTCTTTATTTGTAATTGCTCACCTCCAAAAAATATCAGAGTGCTCAGTGGACATTCATTCACTGGTCTCTTTTACTTCACACTCACCAGTCAGGGCCCCCCTAAAAAGAGCTGCAGGACTATGTTCTGGGCATTGGGCAGTAGGGGCAGCATTCAGTGCTCAAAGAAATTCTCAGTTACATAACATGTGAAAGTTTGATCTACAGGAGACATTGCTTTGAACAAAAACAAATATCAAACCACTAGAGAAAAAGGAATGAAATTCTTAATGACTGCAGATTATCAGAGAATATTAACCAATAAGAGATTAGAGCATCAACAAAATAAAATTTAATAATACCAACAACTGACTTTTTAAAAACCTTATTTATTTATTATGTATACAATGTTCTGTGTGCATCTACACCTGCATGCCATTAGAGGGTACCAGATCTCATTATAGATGGTTGTGCCCCACAATATGGTTGCTGGGAATTAATCTCA
This sequence comes from Meriones unguiculatus, assembly GCF_030254825.1. Taxonomy (NCBI): domain Eukaryota; kingdom Metazoa; phylum Chordata; class Mammalia; order Rodentia; family Muridae; genus Meriones; species Meriones unguiculatus. The sequence continues at coordinate 74,473 of NW_026843592.1, read as the reverse complement.
TGACCTCTGGAAGAGCAGCCAGTGCTCTTAAACTCAGAGTTGAAAAAAAAAAAAAAAAAACAACAAACCAACACATAGGCATACTTACTTTGAAAACGAACAGGCCATTCTGTGGTAGAGGGAAATCCATTAATAAGATACTGTTTGACCTTTCCCCTGTTAGCTGTTGAGACCTATAACCTGACAGACAAAGATTTAGCTAATAGACTTTGTCTCAAATTTGAAGTGACATAACAGTGTCAATGAGGACTGTACAAACAGGCAGAGGACAGTCCTTTGATTAGAAATTCAATATTCACTGGATCAAGCTACCTGACCCAAATTGTACACCCACCTATGTGGTCTCTTTTCATTCACATTAATAAATTATAAATACATATTAGGAAATTACAAATAACAAAACCTCGCCTTGCCTCAATTTGGTGCTTCTTCATAATGCTGCCCCTTCCGGCTGACTGCCTTAAACTTTAACTTGATCAAGGAGGGAGTGGAGGTGTGTACTTTAGTCCCAGCACTTTGGAGGCAGAAATAGGTGGACTCCATGAGTTCCAGGCAGCCTGGTCTACAAAGTGAGTCCAGGATAGCCAGGACTACACAGAGAGACCCAGTGTCAAAAATAAATACAACAAAAATCATAAAACAACACCAACAACAAAACACTCTAGTCTGTGATCTAGCTATTTCCTATCCTGTTTTCCCCTGCAATGTACATAATAACTGTTCCACTTATTCTGGTCTGAACACAGAAGCTCCACATGGAAATCCTTTTCCTGTTATGAAATGGAGAGTTCATTAAATGATCCATATGAGTAATTTTAAAACTGTGATGTGGTACAGCCCTTTAACTAAAGAATTCAGGAAGTTTAATGATGAAGAAACATGGTCAATGCCTTGGGGAGAGACAAATTGGGATCAAGGTGACCTGAGTCAGAATAGTTTGTCTCAGAAACATTTTTCTATGAGGCTGAAGATGCAGCTGTTCTAGAATTAATATGCCTTTCCAAAAAGAAATGACTGTATACACAATTAAAAGATTAATAAAGAAAATCCCCTTTAATGACAGCATACTTTCAGCTCTGGATAATGCTCAAAAGGATCCAGGTGAGAACAGACTTTACATCCCACATATCCTGTCACCCTAAGTCACTTTCAGGTTCAGGTCCCAGGTTGTGTTTTGAACAATTTAAATATGGACTGAAGACTAAGTGGTCTAGCCACTAAGACAGTTGGGAGATTTGCACAGCAAAGATATTAACCAGAATTATTTTTTAAATAAAAACATCAGGTCACTCCTCAGTGAAAAGGTCCTAAATGGAATATCTCAAAGAATGAGAAAGATAGGAAAATTAGAAGGTCAAAAAGATAAAAGCTGCAGTAGGAGGTCTGTTATTTTTTACAACATCTCAAATCATTCAATTTTACTGATGAAGACCCTGGAGCCAGAGAGTGAGGCGAAAGCCTGCTAGCTCAGAGAAGCAGATAACCATGCCCTTGACATTCCCAGGCTGAGGTCCCAGAATTAATTCATTTTTCCTAGGCCTTCTAAAATAACCTCCTCATGACTGAATTTCCTCCTACTTCCAGGGCCTCTCTGTATCCTTCCTCCCAACTCCCACTTACCCTCTATATTTTTCCTTAATAATCCTATGTTCACTTCCTGTCACCTGGATTTTTGCTCTGCAACTTGGCCTACTGTTGACTTCACTTAATACTACTTACAATATTGAAACTGAAAGCTCTTGGATTAAGGCTCCACCACACTACAACTTCCAGCAATTAACACAATCTTTGGGTTCAGAGTGTGAGAAAATATTCTGCAGTCTTTTACAAGCTATGTCCCATGCCAAGTAATCTCATTAAGAAAAACAGCATCTTGTATATTTTCAGGTGAAAAATACAACGGGGGAAAAAAAGGAATAAAATGTCTTCTATGAAGTCAACACAAACTATCACACAATGGGTTAAATTCAGGAGGCATCTAATAGAACAATCCTGTACAAAGGGAGCACAGGGCATCTCAATAAATTTATTGACCAAGCCTATAGTGGCCTTGGGACTGTCTACTATAGCTCTATGTCTTGGGAAGAATGGGGTTGCCAGGTTCTAAAGCAATGCCTTCCCAAAGGCCTTGGACCCAGACCATTACCAGTTCTCACAAGTAATACTTTCTTTAGAGAAGTACCTCTGTTTTGCTCTCTATACATTGGGGCTAATGGAAAGCTCCCAAGTCCCTAGGCTGTTACTGGCTCTATCAAGCTTGTTGTTGGGTTTGGGAAGGAGCTATGCAATTTTCCATTCATAAGAACCTGTGGGAAATTCTTGCTTGATCAGGCTAACCCTCAACAGAACAGAGTTATTTTTTTCTTTTTCAAAGAATTGTCTCCCTGTGTATTCTTGTCCATGGGGCAGAATTATGTTTTTCTCAAGTAGAAAACTGGACCTTTATGGCACACCAGGCCTTAATGTTGGTTGTGACCCTGTAATGGCCCCTTGAGCAGATTGTTAGAGGCAAATCTTTTGATATGAAGATGGACCTCATGGCTGGTTTTAAATCAGTTTCCCTTTTGCTTTAGTTTAGAGCCATGTTTCTATATAATCCTGGTGAGGAAATGTGTATCCTAGAATCTTAATCACTAACAACCCTGGTAGCATACTACTTATCTGTGAAGTGTTTTACAGGCAGTCTTCCCTCAGCTAAATTCTAACTGATGCCACTAGTTTTTCAGCAAAGGTAAATCCTTTACATCATCAGTTCTACTCATCTATATTACAGCTTAATACTGGAGTGCTCTCTGACACAGGACATACCATTTACAACCCCAACAAAATCCAAATGGATCTTTTAAAATTGAGAGAACCAGACCTGACACCCCCAAAGGTCACCAGGAACTATGCCTAAAAAGGTCATCAGTCACCTAAAGATCGCAAGACTAGTGACTCCACCCCAAGGTCACCAGGAACTAGGCCATGGGTCAGCAATTCCAGAAACAAGGTCATGAGATTCCCTACCCAAGGAACAACCTGAGGATAACCACACGAATGGGAAGGTATCTTATCTCAGGGTAGGGCATTTGTGCTGAGCATCCCACTAACCTTGTAGTAGAACCATTCCATGGCACAGAAATTACCCAACATTCCTGAGGCCTATAGATAGCTCACTTCAAAGGGGTGCATCTGCAAAGGGAGTTTAGCACCCAGTTTTCTGTGATCTCTTGATCTCAGAGGGGATGAATGTGACCCTATCTGTAAAGGATGGTAGAGAAACAATTTTTCTGTGATCTCTGGATCTTTGGATAAGTACAAGGCAGCACAGATTTCCTAATGTCCAACTTTCAGATTTTCTACTGCATAAGTGGTGGGATCTGTTGTCTGCCTCTCTTTGTTTTTCTGCTGTGCAAGCAGTGGGATATGGATGTTTGTGTATTTTTGTTTGACTGTCTTGTCTGTTGTTGCCTGTTTTTTGTTACTGGGACTGATGAAGACATGGTACAGAATCCTTCTAACCCCCAAGACTTGATTCTTTCCCATTTCAGTGAGGCTTGAGCCATGCTCCACAGGCTGTGTTGACAGTGGCAAGGAAGTGCTAAAGAATAGATACAGTATGGGGAGCCCCAGGCTTGGCACCTTTGCAACTGTTCGCTGGTCTTTGGTCTGGAATAGCTTAGCTGCTGCTCTGGCCTCTGGTCTGGTAAAGATCAACAGGTATGTTGTTGCTCCAGTCTCTGGTCTGGTGGAACGATAGGCCGCCGTTCGAATCTCTGGTGTAGTTGGGTGGAGACTGATTTTGGGGTAGGCCACCACTAATGGAACAGGATAAAGGGCCCATAGAGAGACAGGCCACTCTTCTGAGTTTTGGTATTTTCTTCTTCTTCCATTCTCTTTGTGCGCATTGTACCAAGTACATTTTTTTTCTTGTGTTGTTCTTTTGTGGTTTTATTTGCTTGTGATGATCTCAGTGGGCCGATGACCAAACAGCTGCGCTCCATGGTGACTTTGCCTGCCCCATGCTCCCAGTGCTACAAGCTGGGGCACCTCTGGTCGGCAGTAGGAGCACACATTTCCATATGGTTGGCTGCAAATGCTCAGTTGCAGAGGGGTCTGTGTGCAGAAAATCCTGCTGGGCTGGAATTCATTGCCTCCTGCTTCCTCTCTGAGGAAAGTTGGTGACCTGAGCTTAGCTCTGGCTTGGAACAATGATTGCCAAATATGCTCTTAGCTGAAATGTATTGTGGTTATTACTATTATTATTTGGTTAGGGTCCCCTGTAGCCCAGCCTGGCCTGAAACTAGACAGCTATACGATGACCATGAATTTCTGATCCTTCTGCTCTACCTCTTATCAACTGAGCTACATCCCTAATCCCTCAAACTTCTTTTTGAGCCATAGGTGACTTCAACTAAGAAGTGGACTGAATCCAAAAGGAGAAGTCTTGGTTCCCCTGATCTCCTGGGCCTGTGTCAGTATACTGGCACTGTGCCAAGAATACCCATCTGAGCACCTTGGCACATGACTTAATAGCCTGGCTGCACTTATGAGATTGTTGCTTGAGAACCAAGCCAATTTTTTTAGATGAGGTCTCAGTCTGGCAACTAGAAGAATTTTGTTAGAAAATCTTAGAAAGCACATGTATGATTGTGGTTTGCATGGGTGGGGAACCTCTGTCAGTGTGCTTCCCAAAGTGCTAAAGGACATAAGCTAATGTAGGAGGGAGGGATAGATGAGGAATTCACCATGTCTAGGTGTCTACCCCTCCCCCCCAAGAGAAATCACCAGTTGAAGAAAAAAATTAGCTAGAATGCATTTTCTGTTCAAGGTCTAGAAGTGAGGCAGCAGGGGGCTTTTGGGCAAGCTTTCACAGAACTGCATCCATTCAAGTGCAATGTTTGTAAATTCCCACTGAGCAAGGAAGGAAGTGAAAGGGAAGGGAAGGGGGGGAGAGAAGGAACATGTTCAAACTCTCCCTGGCAAGAAAACAGAAAGGAAAAAAATTCCTGCTTAATGATGTTCTACCTTTTGTCTGTGTGTCCAAGAATTCTTAAGTCATGTTTAAGTGTGCATCCTTTCATCTTATTTACACACACACACACACACACACACATGTATATGCTCTAAAAGCTTGCTGAATAATGGTGTTTCAATGTCTTCCTCACATTTCAAATGAATTATTTTTGGGCCCTAAATCTAAACCTAATTCTTATCAATATTTAGAGGTTTTGCTTATTTTGAATGTGTGGTTTTCTTTTCTTAGTTAACAGTGTGTACACAGTCCCTTACACCAGGGTCATCATGCTTGGATCTCTAGAAAAGTAATGAAAAACAACAAACAGTACTAATAATGTTAGTGACTAAAATGAAAGTTACTGAGTGCGTTGTACAATGACCTCAGATGCTCTTTTCAGACAGGACATTTTATGATGAATATTTTTTTTTTCATGAGGAATAAAATGCCTGTTAAGCTTAGGGCTTTTTTGCAACATTCTCTTGAAAACAAGGTTTAAGATGCATCCTGAAATCATAACATCAAGTGATGTACAGAGAGGACATAATCACCTTTGCAGATATGATCTCCTAGGGATAAGTATGGCAGGATGCAAAGCCCAGGACATTTTCTGAGGATCTGACCTGTCATAAAACCTAATGAAAACATAGATTGTTCCCAGAAAATGAACATGTGTATAAAATCAACTACGTGTAAAGCAAGTACAGAGTGAGTGTCAGAAGAGGGACCAGGTTAAAAACTAATACCAAATAAGTAGCACTATTGCTGTATCTGTAATTTCTATCTTTTTTAGAAGGCAGAGACAGGAAGACCGATAACTCCTGTATTTAAGGCAGAGCGTCTATATGAACAAAAAGCAATGCTTTGCTTCTCCTGTTCCTTTTCTTTCTCTCCCTATTCCTCTTCCTTCTTTACCTTGTATATGTGAATCAAATGTTCTATCTCTGAGCAGTATTCCTAGCTTCTGTACAACAAAGGCAGATACAGGTAGTCTTTGTATATGATAAAGCCAGATGCTAAACCTCACTAAAGCAAGCTTTAAAGAAGTAACTTGTTATAGGATAAATGAAAGAGAACACAGAGAAGGCAACAGGCATAGAAGAGGCTATCTTATTAACATCAGTAACAGAAAAATATAAAAAGACTTCAGGAGAAGTTTATTACAGGCAACACAATGGCTGGCATTAACAAATAAAATGTTATATGCTCCCATCCTCTAGGTGGGAATTCTGTATTAATGTCAGATTATGAAGACTTTGTTCAAGGCATTTACTCTTTAGAAGGATATTTGTCCTTCCCCAGATAGTTACTGTTTGTGAATTAGGTACCCAATGCTATGCTAAGTCCTGAACACACAAAAATGATTCATACAAACATTATTCTTTCTCTATAAGCCTAGATTCTGGTGGGGTAATCCACCATAAACAAACGCATAGACCATGCATAGAAATGTATACATCGCTATAAATTACACTGTGAAGACTAAAGAAAAGCAAGAGGGACCTAACATCCCAGACAGGATAAAGAACATATGTATTCAAAGGGCCTGAATCGAGAACATTTTAATTCAATAGGGGAAATGAAAGAAGGTGAATTTGTTTGGAATATACTAGGCAAGAAAAAAGGAATAATAATAATAATTATTATTATAATAAAGATTAAAGAGGAAGCCAGAGGGCCTGAAAAGATGGCTTAGTGATGAAAAATATTTTTGTGGGGCTGGAGAGATGGCTCAGAGGTTAAAAGCACTAGCTGTTCTTCCATAGGTCATGAGTTCAATTCCCAACAACCACATGGTGGCTCACAACAATCTATAATGAAATCTGGTGCCCTCTTATGGTGTCCAGGTATACATGCAAACACAATATTGTATTTGTAATAAATAATAAAACTTAAAACAAAATATTCTCTGCTTTTTTTGCAGACTTCTTAGCATGTCCATGGTGGTTGACAATTTCTGTAGCTCCTGTTTCAGGGAATTTGATGCCATATGACCAACTGGGATATAAAGCAGGCACAGGTGGTACACTTATATACATGCAAGTAAAATACTCTCATCACTCATCTACAGAAAAGATAAAAATAGCCCCCTCAAAAAAAATAAAAGGTCATTGGGCATAGTGGCACACACTGGATCTCTGTGAGTTCAAGGCCATCCTGGTCTACAGACCTACTCCAGTCCAGGCAAAGCTACACAGGAAATGCTGTCTTGAAAAGCAAAACAAACAACAACAAAACAATACAAAAACAAACAAATGAAAAGGATCATAAAGCAAGTGTGGTGACACATGCCTGTAAATGGAGCATCAGGAAAGTCAGGAATGAAGGTCAACCTGGACTATAAGAAACTCTGTCTCAAAAACAAAACAGCAGCAGCAGCAATAAAACTGCACAAGAATCTGAGTGTCTGGGATGCTTTGGGACATTAAAATTTTTTAATCTTAATTCTTGGCTATATAGGAAGCTATTGAGGAGTGTAGCTGTTTGAATAAAAATGACCCCTCTAGACTCATATGTTTGAAAATCTGGTCCCCAGGTGGAGTAACTGGTTTGGAAAAAATAGGAAGTGTGATCTTGTTGAAGAGGTGTGTCACTGTGGGTGGGCTTCGAGGTTTTTAATCTCACACCATTCTCAGTTAGCTCTTTGCCTCATACTTATAGATCAGTATGAAAGTTGTCAGCCACTGTTCTCTCTGGTTCTCTGCCTGCCATTCCTGTCTGCCACCATGGTCCCTTTCATGATGGTCATGGACTGACCTTCTGAAACTCTAGGTACCCAACCAAATGTTTCTTCTATAAGCAGCCTTGGTCATGATATCTTAGCACAGTGATAGAAAAGTAGCTAAGACAAGGGGTTTGAAAACAGGAGAGAAATGCTTGGAGGTACACTTATCTCAAAGATCCTTTTGTCCTGTAAAATTAATAGTAAAATTCAGGGCTCACAGCACCCCGACCCAGAATGCAGAACCTTCTCGGGTGGGGCGGGGGAAGGGCTTTCATGAGGACCAGCGCAGGCGCAGTGCGCGCCTCCATTGTCAAGCATGATGCAAGCGCCATTGCTAGGTCTACAGACGCTGAGCTCGTCCCGGGCCTGGTGGGCGACAGCGTCGAGGGCGGCGACGGGAACCCGCTTCCCGGTCGCGGTGGCAGCGGTCATGGCAGAGCTTCATTGTGGTAGGCTGAGACCAGGAGAAGCCAGGTAAGGGTGTGGGGCGGTTGATGCCTGGGCTCCGCCTCCACCCCTGGGCTCCGCCTCCGTCCTCTCCCGGGCTCAGCCTCCGCCCCCCGGGCTCCGCCTCCCTTCTTTCCCGGGCTCCGCCTCTGCCCCCGGGCTACGACCCCGGGCTGGGCTCCTCCCCCGCCTCTGCCTCTGGGCTCCGCCTCCGCCCCCAGCAGCCATCCAGTGGGCTAGGTGGCATAGTGGCTGGGAGTTGGGGAGGGGAGAGCGTTGGCTCCCAAGGTGGAGGAGCGGCAGGTCCACGGGTGTTGGCCATCGTGGAGCGGTTGTCCCTGGCTGGCTGTGGGCGTGTGTGAGGGACCCGCAGGATGGCAGTCGCGGGGTGAGGCTAGGGCTGTGCAGTTGGAAGCTGGCGGGCTGGGCAGGTCGGAGAGCCTGCCCAGGTTCTGCCAAGAGCTTCTGTGGAGGCTGCTGGTACCTGGGACCGCGCCCTCGGGCCACAGGAGTTGGGAGGGCGGGAGCACACTGTGTGGAGTTCCTAGGGCTACACTTGTGCCCTGCATCCTGAGGAAGAGTGATACTGGGGCCAGTCGTCCGGGAAAAGAAGTGCAGGGAGTCCAGTGTTGCCTCCTGCCTGGCCTGGGGCGGTGGGGTTGGGGAGTCTGGATATCCCAGTGGAATGAACACTTGCTGCTTGGAAAGGCCACAGGATCCTTGCACCTTGAAACATTTCTAGGACTATTGTTTCAGGACTTATGTGCCGGCATTACAGAATGAAGTGACTCTTCTTAAGTAAAGACAGCCAGCCTACCACTGCAGGTGCTCTCTCTCACTTAGCTTTCAAGTGATTTGATTGTTCTCTTTATTCCACCAGAGAATTCATCTTAAGGCACAGTTTGGTATATACATTGCTGTTTATACTTTGATGGACTTGCACAACCAGGAGTATACAGGATTCATGTGGGCTTATTTTCCTATTTGTATTTCTTTAGGTTGCTATGTATAGATAATCAGCATGTAAGAACAAGGTTACTGTAGAGCTGGGAAAGCTCTTTTATTTCAAGTGTATTCCAGTTTTACACTTGCAAGGAATTTTCGCTACCAGCCCAGCTGCCCCTTGTCTCAGGAGGTGCTTAGGTTGAATTTGCATGATTTTTTTAAAAATTTTATTTTATTTTTTTATCAGTTACATTTTATTAACTCTGTATCCCAGCGGTGTCCCGCTTCCTCTTTCCCTCCCAGTCCCTCCCTCCCTCCCTCATCTCCACCGTGCCCCTTTCCAAGTCCACTGATGGGGGGGGACCTCCTCCCCATTCATCTGATCCTGTTTTATCAGGTATCTTCAGGACTGGCTGCAAAGCCCTCCTCTGTGGCCTAACAGGACTGCTCCTCCCTTCGGGGGTGGGGAGGCCAAAAAGCCAGTCATTGAGTTCCTGTTAGAAATAATCCTTGTTCCCCTCACTTTGGGAAACCAATTGGTTACTGAGCTACCACAGGCTACATCTGAGTGGAGGTTCTAGGTTATATCCATACATGGTCCTTGGTTGAATGTCAGTCTCACAAAAGACCCTGTGCCCAGACATATTTGGTCCTTGTGGAGCTCCTATCCTTTCCCCATCAGACTAACTCCCCTTCTTTCTTATGATTCCCTGTACTCTGCCAAAGGTTTGGTCATGAGTCTTTGCTTTGAAAACACTGCTAGTTAGAGTCTTTCAGATGCGCTCAGTAGACTCCTGTCATACGTTCAATGCACATCCCATCTGTCTTTCTAAACGAGGATTGATCATCTTACCCCATGTCCGCTCAATTGATTATCTTTTTTAGGTGTATAGATTTCATTATGTTTATCATATCTTATAGGTCTATATAAGTGAGTATATCCCATGTTTGTCTTTCTCCTCCTGGGATATTTCACTCAGAATGATCTTTTCTAGATCCCACCATTTGCCTGCAAATTTCATGATTTCCTCCTTTTTGATTGCTGAGTAGTATTCCATTGTGTAAAAATACCACAATTTCTGTATCCATTCCTTTGTTTATGGACATCTGGGCTGTTTCCAGGTTCTGGCTATTACAAATAAAGCTGCTATAAACATGGTTGAGCAAGTATCCCTTTTGTGTACTTGAGCAAACTTTGGGTATATACCTAGCAGTGGTATAGCTGGGTCTTGAGGAAGCACTATTCCTAATTGTCTTAGAAAGCACCAGATAGCTTTCCAGAGTGGTTGTACCAGTTTACATTCCCACCAGTAGTGGAGGAGGGTTCCCATTTCTCCACAAGCTCTCCAGCATGTGTTGTCGCTTGAGTTTTTCATCTTGGCCATTCTGATGGGTGTAAGGTGATATCTCAGGGTTGTTTTGATTTGCATTTCCCTGATGGCTAATGAGGTTGAGAATTTCTTTAAGTGTTTCTCTGCCATTCGATATTCCTCTGTCGAGAATTCTCTGTTTAGCTCTGTTCCCCATTTTTTAATTGGATTACTTTGTTTGCTGCTTTTCAGCTTCTTTAGTTCTTTATATATACTGGATATTAGCCCTCTGTCAGATAAAGGGTTAGTGAAGATTCTTTCCCAATCTGTAGGCAGTCGTTTTGTTGTAATGACGGTGTCCTTTGCTTTACAGAAGCTCTTCAGTTTCATGAGGTCGCATTTATTGATTGTTGCTCTTAGAGCCTGTGCTGTTGGTGTTCTGTTCAGGAAGTTGTCTCCTGTGCCAATGAGTTCTAGGCTGTTCTCCACTTTTTCTTCTAACAGGTTTAGAGCATCTGGTTTTATGTTGAGGTCTTTGATCCACATGGACTTTAGTTTTGTGCAGGGTGATAGATATAGATCTATTTTCATTTTTCTGCATGTGGACATCCAGTTGGACCAGCACCATTTGTTGAAGATGCTGTCTTTTTTCCATTGAATGGTTTTGGCTTCTTTGTCAAAAATCGAGTATTCATAGGTGTGTGGGTTTATTTCTGGGTCTTCTATGCAGTTCCATTGATCCTCCTTTCTGTTTTTATGCCAATACCATGCAGTTTTTATTACTATTGCTCTGTAGTACAACTTGAGATCGGGGATGGAGATACCTCCAGATGATCTGTTGTTGTACAGGATTGTTTTGGAGATTCTGGATTTTTTGTTTCTCCATATGAAGCTGAGAATCTTTTTTTCAATGTCTGTAAAGAATTGAGTTGGTATTTTGATGGGAATTTCATTGAATCTGTAGATTGCTTTTGGCACTATGGCCATTTTCACAATGTTAATCCTACCAATCCATGAGTACAGGAGATCTTTCCATCTTCTGATATCTTCTTCAATTTCTTTCTTCAGAGACTTGAAGTTTTTCTCAAACAGGTATTTCATTTGCTTGGTTAGTGTCACCCCAAGGTATTTTATGTTATTAGTGGCTATTGTGAAGGGTGTTGTTTCCCTAATTTCTTTCTCAGTCTTTTTGTCTTTGGTATACAGTAGGGCTTTTGATGTTTTAGAGTTGATTTTGTATCCTGCCACATTGCTGAAGGTGTTTATCAGCTGGAGGAGTTCTCTAGTTGAATTTTTGGGGTTGCTGGCGGAATTCTCTAGTTGAATTTTTGGGGTCGCTCATATATACTATCATATCATCTGCGAATAGTGACACTTTGACCTCTTCTTTTCCTATTTGTATCCCCTTGATCTCCTTTAGTTGTCTTATTGCTCTGTCTAGTTCTTCAAGTACTATGTTGAAGAGGTATGGAGAGAGTGGGCAGCCCTGTCTTGTCCCTGATTTCAGTGGGATTGATTTAACTTTCTCTTGATTGATTTTGATGTTGGCTATAGCTTGCTGTATATTGTCTTTACTATGTTTAGATATGTGCCTTGTATCCCTGATCTCTCCAAGACTTTAAACATGAATGGGTGTTGGACTTTGTCAAATGCTTTTTCAACATCTAAGGAGATGATCATGTGGTTTTTCTCCTTCAGTTTGTTTATGTGGTGTATTACATTGATGGATTTCCATATGTTGAACCACCCTTACATGCCTGGAATGAAGCCTACTTGGTCATGATGGATGACATCTTTGATGTGTTCTTGGATTCTGTTTGTATTTTATTGAGTATTTTTGCATCAATGTTCATAAGAGAGATAGGTCTGAAGTTCTCTTTTTTGTTGTGTCTTTGTGTGGTTTAGGTATCAGGGTGACTGTCGCTTCATAGAATGAGTTTGGTAATGTACCTTTTGTTTCTATTTTGTGAAATAGTTTGAGGAGAATTGGCGTTAGCACTTCTTTGAAGGTCTGGTAGAATTCCGCACTGAAAGCATCTGGCCCAGGGTTTTATTTTCTGGAGGGGAGACTGTGAATGACTGCTTCAATTTCTTTGGGGGATATAGGACTATTCAGTCTTTCTACCTGATCTTGACTTAATGTTGGAAAATGGAATCTATCAAGAAAATTGTCCATTTCATTTAGGTTTTCAAATTTTGTGGCATATAGGCTTTTGTAGTATGACCTAATGATTGTTTGAATTTTCTCAGTGTCTGTAGTTATGTCACCCTTTTCATCTCTGATTTTGTTGATTTGGATAGATTCTCTCTGCTTTTTAGTTAGTTTGGCTAAGGGTTTGTCTATCTTGTTGATTTTCTCAAAGAACCAGCTTTTTGTTTCATTGATTCTTTGAATAGTTTTATTTGTTTCTAATTGATTGATTTCAGCCCTGAGTTTGATTATTTCCAGCCATCTGCTCCTCTTGGGTGTATCTGCTTCTTTTTTTTTTCTAGGGTTTTCAGTTGGGCCATTAAGTTGTTTGTGTGTGATGTTATGAATTTCTTCTTGCAGGCACTTAGTGCTATAAATTTTCCCCTAAGCACTGCTTTCAATGTGTCCCATAAATTTGGGTATGTTGTGCCTTCCTTTTCATTGAATTCTAGGAAGTCTTTAATTTCTTTCTTTATTTCTTCCTTAACCCAGCTTTCATTGAGTAACAAGTTGTTCAGTTTCCATGTGCGTGTCGGCTTTTTGTTATTTCTGTTGTTGTTGAGGTCCAGCTTTAGTCCATGGTGGTCAGATAGAATACAACGGATTATTTCAATCTTTTTGTATCTGTTGAGGCTTGCTTTATGACCAACTATATGGTCTATTTTGGAGAAGGTTCCATGCGGTGCTGAAAAGAAGGTGTACTCTTTTGAGTTTGGGTGAAACGGTCTGTAGACATCTATTAGGTCCATTTGATTTAGGGTCTCTGTAAGTGTTTTTATTTCCCTATTTGTTTTCTGTCTAATTGATCTGTCCCATGGTGAGAGTGGAGTGTTGAAGTCTCCCACTATTAGGGTATTAGAATCAATGTGTAATTTAAGCTTTAATATTGTTTCATTTACGAATGTAGGTGCTCTTGTATTTATGGCATAGATATTCAAAATTGTGATGTCCTTTTGGTGGATTTTTCCTTTGATGAGAATATAGTGGCCCTCCTTATCTTTTTTTATTAACTTGGGCTGAAAGTCTATTTTATTAGATATTAGGATGACTACTCCAGCTTGTTTTCTGGAACCATTTGCTTGAAAGACATTTTTCCAGCCCTTTACTCTAAGGTAGTGTTTATCTTTGATGCATAGGTGTGTTTCTTGGATGCAGCAGAATGTTGGATCTTGTTTCCACAACCATTCTGTTAGCCTGTGTCTTTTTATTGGTGAGTTGAGTCCATTGATATTGATAGATAATAGTGACCAATGCATGTTAATTCCTTTTGTAATGGAGTCGATGATCTAACCCTGTTTCATTGCTTGTTTTCTTTTCATTTTTGTTGGGACATTATCTGTATGCCCTGTTTTCTTGGGTGAATTTGTTTTCATTGGATTGGAGTTTTCCTTCTAGTATCTTCTGTAGGGATGGTTTGCTGTGTAGATATTGTGTAAATTTAGTTTTGTCATGGAATATTTTGTTTTCTCCATCTATGTTGATTGAAAGCTTTGCAGGGTATAGTAGTCTGGGTTGATATTTGTGATCTCTTAGAGCCTCCATGATACTTGCCCAGGCCCTTCTGGCTTTCATAGTTTCTGATGAGAAGTCCAGCGTGATTCTGATAGGTCTACCTTCATATGTTACTTGGCCTTTTTCCCTTGCTGCTTTTAATATCTTTTCTTTGTTCTGTAGATTTAGTGTTTTGACTATGATGTGACATGATGTGTTTCTTTTCTGGTCTAGTCTATTTGGAGTTCTGTAGGCCTCTTGTATATTTATGGACATCTCTTTCTTTAAGTTGGGAAAATTTTCTTCTATGATTTTCCTGAAAATATTTTCTGGACCTTGGAGTCGGGAGTCTTCTTTTTCGTGAATTCCTATTATTCTTAGATTTTGTCTTTTCATAGCATCCTTGATTTCTTGGATATTTTGTGATTGGAACTTTTCTGATTTTACTTTTTCTTTGAGAGAAGTATCCATTTCTGCAAGTGTGTCTTCAGCTCCAGAGATTCTCTCTTCCATCTCTTGTATTCTGTTGGTGATGCTTACTTTTGTGGTTCCTGAATCAGGATAGGAATAGGCTTTAGGACCTGTGAATATGAATTCAGTTTTGAACCTGGCAGCAGAAGTCCTGAGATGGCTGGATTCAGAACAACAACCAAAAAGAAAAATACTTCATCTCTATACTTTTTTCTAGTTTAGTGTAACACTATTTATCGTAATTACTGCTGATAAAATGTCATGGTATTATTATATATTATTGTTATAATATATACAATATAATGCAACTCAAATTTTGATATCTAACTTAGGTAAAATTCATTCATGAAAACGCAGGCATGAAATTTCAAAAGAGCTAAACCTGCAAGAGGCTTTGAAGGAAGAAAAGTGAAAAAAAGGTGTAATGTTAATTCTTATATATAAGCAAATGAAATAATTAATTGATGTCTCCTATGTATAATCTTACAAAATTTTGGTTAATGGAATTTAAAAAATATATACAGATTAATTATACACAAACAAATCTATCTACCTATCTATCTATCATCTGTCTGTCTATCTACCTATCATCTATCTATCTATCTATCTATCTATCTATAAATATAACTATATAGTGAAATTTCTATATAGGCACAAGCTTAATTTCTCTATATTCAGTGAGTTAAGTAAGTGTTGTATTCAGCAATGGAGACTTGCAGTGAATTTATGGAGGCAAATTATAATATTGACAAAAGTGTGCATTGTTTGGGGATTCCAATGAGACTCCTTTGGCCACCACCTCAAGTAGATATAACCCAGTCTTCATTTGATGACAAGTGACATCCTGTTGGGACTCTCATATTATTTCATTTGGATCACCTTCAGCTATGTATATATTGCAGCAAGCTTCTACTGTGTTAGTTTGCTACAGTGACATTCAACTGACATTTAATTTTGGCTGTCTCTCTTCATAGTACTTTCCTTAATGTCTTCTTTCTTCCCCACTTCCAACCAAGTCTTCTTTATGAGCCCTTCTTCAATCTATAAATAACTATTTTATTACCCTATCCTAGGGAGATCTATTTACTTCTTCTCAAACACTAGTCCCTTATTCTTTGTGTATCCTACATGGTTTTATGTACTGTAGGTTGCTTATTATTCCCTTTACAAGTAATAATATCATGTAAGTAGATGCATGCCATATTTGTATTTTTGAACTTGTGTTACTATATACTCAGACTGATTTTTTCTAGTTTACCTGTAGATATGCATTTCCATTGAAATTTCATGATTTACTTTTTTAAATGACTGAGTAATATTTTGTTGTGTAAATGTCCACATTTTCTTTATCTATTCTTCTGTTGATGGATGTCAGGGTTATATCCAATTTTGGGAAGTGTTGAGTAGAGCAGTCATAAACATCTTTGTAAAAATGGAAAGATGAAAACATTTTTTGGATATATGACCAAGAGTACTATAGTTAGTTCTTGAGGCAGAACAATTCCCTTCTTGCTGAGGAAGAGCCACAGAGATGTCCTTAGTGGCTAAACATGTTTGTACTCCTACTAGTAATGTCTGAACATTCTTAGCCCTATGACTCTCTTTAGACCATATCGCAAACCACACCACATCACAAATGGTTTTCATTTCCCTGATGACTATGGACCTTGCACATATCTTTAAATGTTTCTCAGCCATTTGAATTATTTTTTTTAAGAATTCTCTTCTGATATCTTGTTCTATTTCTTTCTTCAGAGACTGAAAGTTTTTGTTTTCCATGCAAGTCTTTGACTTGCCTGGTTAGTTACACCAAGGTATTTTATGTCCTTTGTGGCTATTGTGAAGGGTGTTGTTTCCCTAATTTCTTTCTCAGCCCTTTTGTCTTTTGTATACAGGAGTGCTGCTATTTTTTGTGAGTTGATTTTGTATCTAGCCACTTGGCTGAAGGAGTTTATCAGCTGTAGGAGTTCCCTGGTAGAATTTTTGGGGTCACTCATGTATACTATCATAACAACTGCAAATAGTGACCTGACATGAATTCATGGACTGGCCCTTTGATCACCTCCACCTGAGGGGATAGCAGCCTTACCAGTCAAGAGAGGAATACAAAGAAGCCAGTCTTGATGAGACCTGATAGTCTAGGGTCAAAGTGAAGGGGAGGGGGGTCCTACCCTATCATTGGACTGGGGGAGAGTCATAGGAGAATAAGAAGGAGGGGGTAGGATTGGGAGGGGTTGGAGGAGGAGTCTACAGCTGGGAACCAAAGTGAATAAACTGTAATTAATAAAAATAAAAAAATCTTTATTTAGAATTGTAGGTGTGTTTTATTTAGATTGTAAATTTTCTTAATATCTAAATTTTCTTTTGACTTATTTATGCATTTCAATATTAGCCTTTATTTGGGTGTGTAGATAGTAAAAGTATTTTAGTTTTCTGTACACTGCTACATTTTCAGAATGATGGCAGTCCTTTGTTATGCAGAAGATTTTCAGTTTTCTGCTGTATTTCTGAAGACTGTTTATCTTTATGCCTGGGCAAGGGCTAGGAAGCTCTCCACTGCTCATAGATAAGATTTATAGAGTAAAACTCTCCATCCCAAGAAAAACATTCAACATCAACATTCAGTGCAATCTTCATCAAAATTCCAAACAAAAGACAATTTTCAGCTTCAAATAAAAGCACAAATAAACTATGACAGCTAAAACAATCCTAAAAAGAATGGCTAGAGGGATCACCCATCCAAGATTGAATTGAACTAAAAACTATAGTAGAAACAGCATGGTATTGGAAGAGATACAAACACTTTGCTCAATTATGACATTGAAGACCCAGGTAGAAATTCACATACTTATGAACACCTGATATTTTTAAAATAAGAAATCTTGAAATAAACAGTGGAATAAAGACAGCATCTTCAACACATTGTTGTGGTCAAACTGGAAGTATGCATGTAAAATAATTCAAATAGATCCCTGCTTATCACTCTGCACAAAACTCACCGAAAATAGGTTGAAGACCTCAGTAAACTCAATAAACAGAGAATGGATGAGAAATTAAGAACAGCCTTGAACTCACTCCCTGAAAAAAAAAAAGACTTTCTAAGCACAATAGCATTTGTTATAGTCTTGAGAATGTTTTTTTTTTTTTCATGTTTTGGACTGTATTGGTGAGGCTTATCACTTGATTTTTTGCTTGACTTCTTCAGTTTTTTTTTATTTCTAGTTTTTACATAGCTTAATTAATTTATTTTTAATTTTTATCAGTTACACTTTATTCACTTTGTATCCCCCCATAAACCCCTCTCTCTCCCCCTCTTAATCCCACCTTCCCTTCCTCTTCTTCACTCATGTCCTTCCCAAAGTCCACTGATAGTGGAGGTCCCCCTCTCCTTCCTTCTGATCTTAGTCTATCAGATCTCATCAGGAGTGGCTGCATTGTCATCTTCTGTGGCCTCGTAAGGCTGCTCCCCCCTCAGGAAGAAGTGATCAAAGAGCAGGCCAATCAGTTTATGTCACAGGCAGTCCCTCTTCCCATTACTGTGTAACCCACTTGAACACTGAAGTGCCATGGGCTACATCTGTGCAGGGGTTCTAGGTTATCTTCATAACCTAAAACTCATACTCCTTGGTTGGAGTATGAATCTCTGGAAAGACCCCTGTGTTCAAATTTTCTGGTTTTGTTGCTTTCCTTGAGGTTTTCCTGTCAACAACAAGAGAAACACCACTGGGGCAGGGAAGAAACAAAGAAAGAAATTAAATAATTTCTAGTTTTTAATGAAAATGATGGCACAACATACCCAAAATTATGAAGCACAATGAAAGCAGTGCTAAGAGAAAAGCTCACAGCATTTTTAAAAAATGAAGTGCCTTCATAAAGAAATTGGAGAGGTCCCATAATAGTAATTTAGCAGCACACGTGAAAGCTCTAACAGATAGAGGTAAATACACCAACATGGAGTAGATGACAGGAAATATTTAAACTTGGGGCTGAAATCAATATATTGGAAACGAGATTGATACAAAGAATCAATGAAACAAAAAACTGGTTCTTTGAGAAACTCAACAATATAAACAAACCCTTAGAAACACTAAATGAAAGGCAGAGGGAGATTATTTAGATCAACAACAGAAACAAAAAGGGTGACATAACTACAGACAATGTGGAATTAAAAAAGAAATTATTAGGTCTTACTTCAAAAGCCTGTATTCCACAAAATTCAAAAATCTAAAGTAAACAAATGATTTTCTAGATAGATTTCACCTACCGAAGATAAATCAAGATCCGAAAAAAGTTTAAACAGTCCAATAACCACTAAGAAAATAGAAGGAATCATCAAAAATCTTCCAACATAAATAAATAGATAGATGATAGATAGATAGATGATAGATAGATAGATAGATAGATAGATAAGTAAATAAATAAATAAATAAATAAATAAATAAATAAATAAATGAAGACTGCTCTGGTCTGGATGGTTTTAGTACAGAGTTCTGCCAGACATTCAAAGAAGAGCTAATGTGAACATTCTTCAAACTTTTCCACAAAATAGAAACAAAAGGAACATTGCCAAATTCATTCTATGAGGCCACAGTCACCCTGACACCTAAACCACACAAAGAAAGAGAATTCCAGACCAATTTCATGCATGAACTTTGATGCAATAAAATAAAACTGAATCCAAGAACACATCATATACATCATTCCAGAGATGCAGGGATGGATCAACATACAAAACATCATCAATGTAATCCACCATTTTAACAAAATCAAAGTAAAATATCACATGATCATCTCATTAGATGCAGAAAATGTCTTTGACCAAATACAACCACCCCATCATAATGAAAATCTTAGAGAGATCAAGGATACAAAGGCAATACTCAAACATAATTAAGGCTATATACATCAAGCTTATTGCAAGCATCAAACTAAATGAAGAAAATTTCAAAGCAATTCCACTAAAATCTGGGACAGGAGTAGGATGGCCACTCTCTCCATACCTCTTCAATATAGTACTTTAAGTTCTAGCTAGAGCAATAAGACAACAAAGGGAGATAAAGTGTATATAAATCAGCAAGGAAAAAGCCAAACTACTGCTATTGGGAGATGAAATGGTAGTGTATGTAAGTGACCAAAAACAGTCCACCAGAGAACTCCCTGAGCTGATAAACAGTTTCAGCAAAGTAGTTGGACACAGGAGTAATTTTTAAAAATCAATAGCCCTCCTGTACAAAAGAGACAAATGTGCTGAGAAAGAAATTAAGGAAACTACACCATTCATAATAGCCACAAATTCTATAATGTATCTTGATGAGACTCTAACTAAACAAGTGAAAGACCTGTATGAAAAGAACTTTGTATCTGAAGAAAGAAACTGAAGAAGATATCAGAAAAGAGAAAGATCTCCCATGCTCCTGGATCTGTAGGATTAACACAGTAAGAATGGCCACCTCACCAAAGGCAATCACCATCAACATCTCATCACAGATCTGTACAGACCTTGAAAGAACAATTCTAAATTTCATATAAAAAAAAAACTAGAATAGGTTAAACAATACTACACAGTAAAAGATCCTCTGGAGTTATCTCCATCCCTGATTTCAAGCTCTACTACAGAGCAATAGTAATAAAAACTTCATGGTACTGGCATAGAGATAGACTGGTCGATCAACTGAATTGAATCAAAGACCCAAAAATAAACCCACATACCTTTGGTCAACTGATTTTTGACAAAGAAGCCAAAACCGCACAATTAAAAAAAAATACAGCACACAGTTCTGGTTTACCAGTAAGAAAGTACACTGTATGTTTAGGGTAGATCTAGTGATTCCTTGTGTGGAGCCATAGAATGGCTGCTTGACTCCTGCCTGCTTGGAATCTATCATGCACATTGTGCCTTGCATGGTACAGTGAGTTTCCATCCCTGGACCGTAGGTGCTGTTTTGAGCTTTGTAGAGGATTGTTCAACTGTTTAGATTTGGCAGGTATCGGCATGAGACCTTGCCTCCCACTTACCTGAGAACTGTCCTCTCGCTTTTTAAAACTTCCTTGACAATATCCTGCTTTGCAATTTTCACTGAAACTAGTTCCTCCCCCTGAGTTGCCTATTCTTACTCTTTATAAGCTGTAACTTAAAGTACAATAAACTGAGACTTGATCAGAAAAAAAAATACAGCATCTTCAACAAACGATGCTGGTCTCACTGTATCTCTGAATGTAGAAAAATGCAAATAGATCATATTTATCTACCTGCAAAAAACTCAACCCAAGTAGATCAAAGGCCTCAATATAACAGCAGATACACTAAATGTGTTAGAAGAGAAAGTGGGGAAGAGTCTTGAATTCATTGGCACAGGAGAAAACTTCCTGACAAAATAACAATTGCTCAAGCCCTAAGATCAACAATTATTAACTTATTAAATTATTAAATGGGACCTCATGAAACTGAAGGAGGTCAGCTAAAAAAGACCAAGGACAAGGAATAAGTCAAAATATTGCTATTTGGGGATTCATAAAAAGTTCATGATATTGGTACTATCATGAAGCAGAATATGCCAGGCTACCCATATCATGGGAAAGCAGTCTGATGAATTAAATGTACAATTAGTAAATAATAGCACAAGCTGAAATGTTGATTGTCTTCCTCCCCAGAGATCAGCAGGAGTAGTACATCAGTACTAACCCTAACCCTAACCCTGGTCCAAGTCAAGAGTACCCAAACCCTGAAAGAAACCACTGCCTGCCCAAGTCAGTGACTTTCCTATCTTTTGAGGATCCCCTGGGTTTGGCTCATTTATTTATTTATATATTATTTCTATATTAAATTTATAAATAAATCATTTTTCTTTCACTTTCCTCCCTTCAAAGCCTCCTGGAAACACTTTTTAGTATTTAAAAAATTCATGCCCAATTTTTCATAAACCATTTATACATAAGTAACATTTCAAAAATTTTGTTTGTATTATACTGTATATATTGTATTATAGTAACAGTAATGTATAATATTACCATGAGATTATATCAAGCATATTTATGATAAACTCTATTAAAGAACAGCAGAAAAATTATAGAAGTAAAGTATTATTCCTTTTAGTTGTTACGAGATGGTTGCTGTCTCAGAAATATCTTCCTTCTTGCTGGCAGGGTGAAAATTGAGTTCATGTTCCCAGGCGCCAGAACCAACTCCTACCCTTCTTCTTCAGATGTTTCATGTTTGTCTGTTGACAGGTAAAGAATGTAAAGAGGGAATCTGCTGATCATCTAAACTGATACACACAGGTTGTAAATGTGTTCCCTGTCAGGACTTAAATTGATTATGAGCAGCTTTTCCAATCTTTTGTTCCTTTAAGGCCAGGAGGGGATGTGACTGCAAAAGTTGAGTCAAGAACTCAGAAACCATGTGTCCTGGATAGGGCTCAGTCACCAATGTTTACTTACTTGATCAAAGCTCTCTGTCAAGGTATGATTGGAAAATGCCACAGCCTTCCCTGCTCCCCATTGATTTGTGTTTCCATCCTATAAAAATGCTGTACAATTTCACTTTCGTGTCACAGTTCAGCTCCAAAGTTTGTTCTGAGTCCCTAATTGTTCAGTAGTGGCCTAAATGAAGTAAGATTTTTTTTTATCTGCTTAAATATTTACTATGAGGACTGTTCAGAGAATCAGTCAGTTCCCAAATCTGTGCCTTTGTCCAGGCCTGTTCAGGTTTTGGTGCATAATTCAAATAAAGATCATGCTTTCCTGGACTTTTGTGACTTTTTGGATTATTTTGGTATTTTAAAACATAACATTGGATTTATTAAAAAATGTAATTGTGGAGTGGCTGGTACACGAGTGTGCTATTAGCAGAACACAGATTGTGAGATTAATGCTTGAGTATCTTAATAGTATGAATGGGTGACATAGGAAATGATCATGTGTACTTGACTGTAATATCTTTACTCTTTAAAAAAAACTTTATAATTATTGGTGAAAAGAGAAGACAACAGATAAGGGAGTCAAGATAGATACAAGATTATTGTGTTTTGAATGGCAGACACAAAAGACTGACATCACCAGATGCCAATCTTGAAATGTTTTAAGTGCAGTTTTGTGGAATATATTTATTTTTTAAAAATCACCCGTCTAAACTACCTTCACAACAGCAATTCAAAACAAACAAGCTAGTTTTAGATGACTTACAATTATGTTTCAGACTATGAGACTCTCCAAAGTTACTGTGGACCATGATGAAATCATGCAGGTTGGGGAAGAAAGAAAGAACCAAACATGTTTTTCACCCACATTGAGGATGCAGGTGCAGAGCCCCAGGGCTATGGGATCCCCAGAACACAGGTAGGAGAGGAAACTACAATAATGAAAAGCCATGGAATTTAGAGTGACTCTGGTTAGAGTTAGAGAAATAGTTCAGCAGCACGACCCATACTCTATTGACTGGACTTTGCTTCAGTTTGTGAGCGGGTTTGTCATGAGAACCATTGGTTGTGCACAGACTAAGAACCTGAAGTAACAGTAGGAAGCAGCTGTAGCATACAAAGGCTTCTAAGACAAGGTTGAGGTCTGAGCCTGCTGCATGACATAAGCCAACAATCTTCTTGAATCACAGAAGCAAGGCATTGTCTCTGTGTTGTGAAGACACTGACATGTCCTTTCCTTTGCTTTGTCTCTTCGTACTCTTGCAATCTTCATTTACATCAATGGAGGTGATGCACCACAGCTGTTTTGAGTGCTGGCAGCAGCCCAACACCTACATGAAGGCAGACATAATCCTAGGTGCATTTATCCCCATATACAGAACACTAGAAGCACCCTTCACGAATATTTTTGACAGTGACCCAAGGACACTATGGGAACTCTTTCTGTGAGTACTTGTGTGAATGTGGTATGCGTGTTCTGGCTAAAAGATAGTACCTCTTCTTCTGTGCACATGTAATTTCTTTGAGAATATTGAAGTATATACAGAGAAATGTAACAGTTTCAACCTGTCCTCCCTCATTACACATCTACAAACATTTCCACTTCTCTTCCTTATATGTCCAATGAGGAAGAAATCAGAGAGAGAAACCACCAACTTTTGTGTCTAGTGCATTGTGGAATTCCATGCTCAGGTTCATATATTTTTGACACATTGCCTCTAATCTGTCCAGAAAATATTCCACTTTGCTCACCTTTATTTGGGCATCTAAAAGTCTTTTGTTTGAATGTTTCCCCAGATTTGGAGATTTTCAACTAAAATGAACTTGAGTATCCCCATGTCCTTAGCACAAATCTGAGTCTCTCATGTTCTACATGATTCAGTCTCTTTAAAGTGTCTCAGAGTTTGGACACTGTGGTCACAGTTATGGCTTATTTATTTCTCACTGATACTTTAATGAAGTGCTATGAAAGTCATGTCCTTCATGCCTGATATTCTGATGTCTACTTAGTTCTGTTGGAAAGACAGTGACTTGTGGTGTGATTGGAGTCATAGTGGTTTTCATTTCCAATGTTAGCATTTGTCCTTCTCCTCTTCTAGAATCTGAATTTTGTCTTAGGATTTATCTTTTTTGGTACTGAGTATTTTATTTGTATTCCTTTTTTTTTTTTTGATCCCTCATCCAA
This sequence comes from Meriones unguiculatus, assembly GCF_030254825.1. Lineage (NCBI taxonomy): Eukaryota > Metazoa > Chordata > Mammalia > Rodentia > Muridae > Meriones > Meriones unguiculatus. The sequence continues at coordinate 50,294 of NW_026843592.1, read as the reverse complement.
GGTCTCCTGTGTACTGTTTATTCTTGTCTCAATGCCAAGTCAAGTTCCATGTTTGATCCCATCTTCCTTTGGGTTATTCACCTCTTTACTTTCTGAACTATTCACTGACCACTTTATCGCTTTGAGTATATTTGTGTTCATTTGTTGATTGTGTATGATATTGTAGAGGAGTCATTCAGCTTTTCCATATTTTCTGTTTTTCCATTCATGCAATATTTGGCATATTTGTTCACTTGAGTAACAATTCTGGCTTAAGATGATACTTTACTTGCAAGTATCTTCTGAAAGGCTCATTCTATGCACCTCCTTGTGAGCAGGAAAGAAGCCTATAAGCCTGTGGTCCTTGTAGCTGTATTGTTATGAAGTATATGAAGAGAAAAATCCCAGGATGCCTGATTTATTTTGCAAGTTAAGTACTCTTAGGAATGCTTTCACAAGAGGGAGAAACTATAGTTCATTAGCCCTCTACAGCAGGAGGTAAAAGTGTACCAAGACCAGAGAAAGAAAAGAACCCCTTCTCAGAGATAGGCAGGAGACAGAAAGAATGAATTATTGTCAGAAGTCTTAATCTAGAATCTGTTTGACTTGTGTTAGGGGGATAAAGTCTCAATTCCTTGGAGCTTATAACATATTTTTAAAACTTTACTAAAGAAGATGAACACTTCAAATATTTTAATATGAACATGATACAGAATACACACTGTAATCCTCATTGTAAGAAAAGCAAATGTCTATAAACAGCTGGGTTAGATTCATGCTTTACAGCTATACCTAAATCTTGGAGATCAAAAATGGATGGGTATAATGACAGATAAGATTTCTGCACAATAAGAAGCACTGTGTCTTTAGAACAATGATAGGACATTAAAAAACTAGATTCTATAACTATGAGTACAGAAGCCACATCATTCATCAGGTGGTTTCCATAGGATATCAGAACTCCACTGATTAATATTTTAAAACTCTGACATTTTGAAATCATTAAGTCTCATTTTCTCATACCTTAAACCACTGTCTCAGATATTTACAACTTGCATTTAGATATCATAATTCACTGTCTTAAACAATTTATATCAAGTTTAAAGCCTCTGTTTCCCTCTCCAGCCATTTACAAGGAGACTCTGTTACTTAAGCAGTGCTTAAAAAGCAAGTTGTTTTAATTAAAAATTCTAACAAATAAATTGATAGATATTAATAACATGATAGCTTTAGTTTGAATTTCATATATATTTATTTTTGTGTGATTATGTTGTTCAGTGTGATGCCTGTCAGCAAGGCAAACCTGTCTGGCATAATGCCTCCTTCAGCAGGTGACCTACTAGCTATAGAAAGAACAAGGCTTGATTGTCACATATAATATGGACTGACCACACATTTGCAGGCTCAGTTTGAAGATCTGCCTAGGGTTTCCTGGTTGCTGTTCAACTTCTGTAATGACAATTTGCTGTCAACACCACCAGAAATCTGAGAGGTTTAAATTAACCTATCTTGGGCAGGCACATTAGGGTATTCAACTCAACAGTGTCCAGTCAGGGATATAATGATGGGTGAAATATATGTCAATTCTTGCTTTAATTGTCAGCATTACTACAGTTCAAATATGATCAAGACAAAGGCCATTTCTGCCCATAGTATTTGTGAATTGCCTTAGCTTCTGGCTGGAAGTGTATATTTTTTGTTTACCAGAGGGAAACTTTCTCTTTAGGTTTCTTAAATCCAAATTTAGAAGAGCTCTCTGAAGGGTTTGGCGAACGACATCTAATTTATTAACCATATTTTATATTAAATAAACTTCACTGAGATTTAGTTACTTGTGTAAGGTTTGTCCTTGATTAGACACACAGACACTTTTCTCTCTGTGTAGGCATTATGTTTGTACTGTGCATGATGACAGGTCTACCCCTGAACATGTTAAAGTATTTGGACATTTGTAAGGTATCTGACCATTATCCGGAATATTAATTATCTTTTACAGTTTTCAACAAGTTCACAGCTTTTAAGATTAGACTTTTGCACTTTTACCCATGGTAAGTTTGAGCCTTAACATTTTGATTTGAAGATTTAGGTGAAGATCTTTTACAACAAAAAAGAACCTTAAAACATAAATAGAGTTCACAGAAAGACTAGGAATGTCATTTTCTAGATCCATTTGTAGTGTATCTTACAGAATATTAGTTTCTTATATGACTCAGTTTATCCAAATTGTTAAACATTAACATATTAAGCAAAGACAGAGAGGTTATATTTACATCTTCATGTAAAATTCTGGTATCCTGGATAGACCTTAGGAATTTATAGACCTTTGTTGCAGAAAATTAAAAAAAAAATGATTGTTGGGCTCTATACTATTTATTATTATTTGCCAGAACACTACCACTGTGGTATTATTTAGCCCCTTATCACAAATAAGACACCTATACTGGTTAGATTTTATAATTGTCTTATTTATTTTGGGCCAGATAGATATTTCACATATGCTGGCTCAATAACCTCACCATTCATCTCCCAGCCCCCATCCAATGCCTTCCAATTTAATCCTCCTCATCTGGTCCACCTTCCATCTATAATCCCATGGTACATACTAGCATTCTACATATGAGCCTTTTCATGTCATTATTAGAGTCATTTCTCAGCCCACATGGTATTTTCTCCACAATAACCCATCATGGAATCCTTCTTCCTCCTCACTTCCAGACCATCTCTCTCATGATTCTCCTTTCCCAGAAGCCCCAGAATCTTTGTCAGACCTAACCCATTCTGCCATGCCCAGAATAGGACATTTAATCGAACAATCAGGTATGACTTGGGCAGGTTTTCAAAACTAAGATAGGTGTAACAGATCTTGAGTGCCAATAACACACATCAGAACAACCTCCAATAGACCTGATTTATAAAACATAACTTAGTTATTTAACATTCGTTGTTCCTTACCTAGGCTTTCCAACAAGCCTCATTTTGAACACAGTTAGTAGAGATATATGTGTGTTTTTAGACACTTATAAACTTAGACATACATTTCTAAGTCAGTCTCTGTTAACTTGAATAGATATTTATGACATTAGGAATTTATTAACTGTTGTCAAACATTTGATGTTAGTAAGTTCTATTTTCTAGAAACAGAAATTGTATTCCCATAACATATACACTATGTTCTGACACGTTTATTTTTCTAAATATGAACTGAATGCACATAATACACAAGTATGCTGTAGTTTTTTTAGCTATTAATCTTTTTTCTTACAATTTTTAACCTGACATTTTGTTGATGATTTTACAGAGTTTTAAACTGCACCCAAGAATTTACAAATCCTGAATTATAGAATGTATACAAAATATTCTTAGAAATCTTGAAATAAATTTTATATATAAGCTACAAGTTTTTCTCCATTAATTTATATATTTATTAATTTTACATTCTGATAGAAGCCCTCCCATTATCCTCAAGTACCTCCTCTCACACGCTCTTTCCCCCATTTTCCCTTCTCCTCTTCACAGCAGGGGAAGGTTCCACATGGGTATCAACCAGCCCTGGCACGTTAAGTCTCTACAAGACCAGGATCATCTTCTCCCACTGAGGGCAGACAAAGCATCTCAGCTAAGGGACTAGGATCCAAAGTCACATCTCAGGTAGCCAAAGGTTAAAATCATCAATGAAGTTTTTATAGCCAGTCTTTGCAAACATAGCTCTTTCCAGGAGTTATCATTCATACATGTACACATTCGCACAGTTGAATATTTGGTATTGAGTAATTCCTGGGAAAGACTAATCCTCCCTCTGTCAATGGTTGCTAATTTCATGGTTTAGAACAATAGATTCTCTTTACAGCATCTAGCCATAGACCTCAATTTAATATATTGCAACCACATGGAATTTCTACTTGGTGGTGGCTGGAATGAAGGCAGAATCTTTCCTTCAGTAGAAACCAGTGGACTTCATGCTAATGATTTCTGTTACTCTGCCTCTATTAGTGCCAGGCAGCCTCTCACCTACCTGGAGTTTGGAAAGAAGGATCTGAAGACCCATCCCCAAACATGGAAGTCTATGAGTGAGACAGTTCAGCCCAACTACCTGCACCAAAATTACATTTCCTCCTATAATGAGTAATTTTTTACTGCCTGATAGGACTTGTGTTTTCCTCCTTTTTTTATGCTAGTTTAACTTCTTTTCCTTCACTGCCTTACCTTACCCAGGAAACTCAAATTAACTATTTAGTCTGAAAACTTATAGAAGCACTTTTCTATAAGTTATTACTTTTTACATTTTTATAAAAAATTTTTGTATTTTTATTTTGTGTTTATGAGTGTTTTGCCTACTTGTTTTTTTGTGTACCACAGGTATGCTTGGTGTGTGCAGAGGGGAGAGGAGGACCCCTAGAACTGGTGTTAAATGGTATGGTAATCCAAAAAGTGGCTACTATGACTGAATCAGAGTCCTCCACAAGTGTATCAAGTACTCATAACATCTCAGTCATTTCTGAAGTCATTCCCCAAACACTATTTTACACAGGTGTATTTATTTTTATTTCATGTACTTGAGTGCTTGCCTTCTTGTGTGAATACAACATGTGTGCCTGGTGGTCTTAAATTCCAAAAGGGATCTCATGTCCTAGAGCTACAGATGGTTCCAGGACATCCTGTGGGCACTGAGACTGATGCTCTTCTTTGTACAAAAGGGGTCAGTGTGCCTAGATGCCTGGACGTCTATCCATCCTTCAGTGCAACACTTTAACACTAAGAGTGCATACAAAGTTGTTACAATTTTTGTAAGTGAGTACGAAAATGAATAATTGCAAAACAAAAGAATATGAAGCTCTTATTCACATTCCTAGTGAACACCTTAGTGACTCTTCCGTATCCCAATGCTTCCATAAAGGAAAACATCATAAGCACCTATATAGTCAGCAGTCACAGGACATAAAAATTGACACTTTATCCACAAAATCTACAGCAAGGAAACCATTATTAGTTATAGTTCAATTTCTGAGAGTTTAGGAGCCATTCCATGGTGTTCCTGATTCATCAGGGGCTTATTCACAAAAGCTGTACATGTCACAGTAAAAGTCAAGGTTTAACACTTCTAGGTTCCTGAATTTGATAAAGAGTTTCTGAAAAAAAATGGACTGACTACACTCATCATTCTGTTCTTCTGTTTAGACCAAAATGGAGAAACTATCTATATTTGCTGACCTTATACTTTGCCATTGGTCAGATCAATAAGGACACACAACTGCTTCCCAATGTGACCTTGGGTTTTCATGTCTACAATGCCTTTAATTCTAAGAAAAGAACCTTAGAGGGCCTTTTGATGTTGATGTCTGGAATAAGAGAGTATGTTCCTAACTACAAATGCAAAACACAACACAAAGCTCTAGAAATCATTTCAGGAACCAAGTCAGAATTTTCTGCTGCAATTGGAACACTTTCAGAGCTCTACAAAGTCCCACAAGTAAGTTAGGGAAGTATTTTTTTGTGCACAATCACAAGTCAAACCTGACAAAACAACACAAACAAAAGAAAACAGAGAAGTGTTTTATGTTTAGGATAGGCAGATTTAAAAGAGAAGTGAATATATTACTTTCATATGGCAATGGTTAACAGTAGAAAGAGTGTGGTAAAAATCATGCTCAGTACATTCTGAAAATTTCTAAGCAGATCACTTAGTGGAAACCATGACTCTATTGTCAAACACTGGAAGATGTACTGTGGATACTCAGGCTGCATTTTGTCATAAGTCAAATTGTACAACAAAGATACCTAAGTACCAAAGAAAGCATATAACCATCTCAGAATTCCTGCAGTTGTCAATACTGATGTATGAAAAAAAGAAAGTCTGGGACATGTAACTAAATTTAGAACAATCTTCAAGGTCATCACTGATGAAAATCTGATGTTAAATCAAGGAATTAACGATCTCATGCAGGAAAGTAGATCTCAGAATAGCACTCACAGAGACCAAACACTTAAATAGATTGCCACAATTGACTCTTTCCAGGATACACTGAATAAAGGCATCCATCAGCAGGCATTACTACATGCAAAGAAAATACTCTGTGAGCACAAGGGTCAGGAATAATCAAGATTATAAAACCCATAGTGTAACTCTGATTGTTATCACTCAGTTAAATAATTTGTAAATGTATTTTATCCAAATGTTAAAAAAAATGAAACACACAATAGTTTACATCTGTTTCAGAGTTTTGTCTCAGTCAAATCTATCATTAGACAGGGATGATGCAATAACCCCTGGCAATGTGATTTCAGATCTTCACAACCTGCACCATTTTAACTTAGGTAAATGAATCTCTAAAAACTTTGTTAGTCTCTTTCTGTATTTGCTTTCCTAAAGCTGATGGTTCTGAGAAATATGGTGTTATGTGACCAGAAAGTACATGGTAATGTTTTCTGCAGTCTTTCACTACATCAGATACTCTGTTTCATTGTATTGCAACAAGGGAGATCTATCAGGTCTTTCAAAGACAGTGAACAGAATATTGTTTACTTCAGATATCTGAGTAATGTTGGAGATCATAGTATTAGGAAAAAAAGACATATTCCATCATGTGATCAGATAGACAAGCTAATCTCAGAGAAGACATCCTCTTCACCAATAAGCAGTTCTTTGATTCTCATATGCAAAGTACGAACTCACTTCCTCCCTCCAGGTGATGATGATTCCAAATACATAAAACTTATAATCACCTTTTTTTTCCCTTTGCTTCTTCAGGTCACATATGGTCCCTTTGATTCCATGCTAAGTGACAAAGATACATTCCCAACCCTTTATCAGATGTCTCCTAAAGACAGAGCTCTAACCCAAGGGTTGATCTCTTTATTGCTCCACTTTGGCTGGAAGTGGCTGGGGGTCATTGTGTCTGATGATGGGAGAGGAAGGGAGTTTCTCTCAGACCTGACAGTAAAGATTGGATCAGAAGATATCTGTGTGGCTTTTACAGAAAAACTGTCTGATAACTCAAAATATAGAATAATATATGATTATGGATTGCTGAACTTGTACCAACATATACAAGTAAATGTGATTTTATTCTATGGTAATATGGATGACTTGGTGATCTCTCTCCCATACATTAAAAAATTTTTAAGAAGAAAGGTGTGGATCATGGCAAAGCAACACCTGACATATTTAGAATCTACATTCAATGACAGGAATTTTTGGATATATGCTTTCAGAGGAAGCTTCTCGTTTTCAAAGAGGAGAAGTATCCCTGGCTTCAAGCACTTTCTTGAGGCACTTACACCCTCCCAGTACCCAGGAGATTCTTACTTCTCTAAATTCTGGGTTGACAATTTTGATTGTTCACCTCTTGGTTTTCTATGTGAAAAATTTAAACCCTGTCCAGCAAATATTTTCCTAAAGACTGGGGATGAAATAAATGATGTGATGACTACTTCTGAGCCCAGCTATTCTATATGGAATGCAGTATATGCAGTGGCCCATGCCCTCCATAAAATGCTGTTGACCAAAACTGAAATGGGACCTATGGATGACAGAAACAAGGGTGAGATTCTACCATGGCAGGTAAGCCTCATTCATAAGCAAGGGAATCACCAGGATCACATATTATTGGTAAGCAATTTATTGTGGTTAACCAAGAAAGCATTTTCTTCTTATAATTAAAAGAATATTTTAAAATGCAAAAGGGTTTGTCATAGTATATCTATATATGTCTACAATTATCTGACATGATTTTGGAACTGAAAGCACAGATTTGAAGACATTAAATTAGAATGTGTTTAAACAAATGTTTCCTAACCTAACATGAAATTCTGAATATAAATATGTGATTAATGTCAAAATATAGCAAGTTCAATAATCAAAATTTATATTTTCTTGGAATATACCCATTGAAATAAGCTTTAGATATAATGACCATATCCAAAGCTGCTATTTCACGTAAAATTCAATCTATATTTAATGACAGAAGACCATAAAATTAATAGCCTGTGCAAGTGACATAAGTAACTGAAAAGTAATGGCTTTTATAATTTCTTCATTCTTAATTACTTAAAATGAAGGAAAAACCAAGACTGTGTTTCTATTATTAAATGTTAGAACACAGTGCTCATAAGCTTAGGCACTATCTCTGTGTATTAGTGGTAGATGGATGTGTTTGGGTTTTAAACCGACAAGATATAAACATGGGATTCATTTATATACATGAGCCTTGATGGTCACATTCAAATAGGGTGCCATGAAGAAGTTTGTTGGACAAGTCAATTGGACTTTAAATCCATTCAAAAATAAATAAAATGAATTCTGAACATAGAGTGCACTGTGTAATTTAGAGTATCATGTAAAACAATAATATTTGGCATAAACACTGACACAGTTTGTGAATATAGCTTTCTAGAGATGTGATATTATCTAAGTTAGTATGTCCTGTGTACAAATAACTTAGCACCTAAGCAACCTTTATAACACACATTGTTAATTAGGTAACACAATATCATGTCTCAGTAGCTGAACTGTTTACCCATTGTATTAAGTTAGATATGTAATTGAATCATACTGGAGGATGACTCAGTGTTACATGTACTTGCTGCACATGCAGAGGACCCAAGTGTCATTGTTAGCACATACATGGCTACTCACAACTTACTAAGGTACAACTGCTCAACTTACTAAGGGACCCACATGAAGATCCAACATCCCATCATTTACATATATGTACTGCACCTAGTTTCATTCCAAGTATAAAGCCCCGGTGGATGTAGGTCACTTTACTCTGTATTCTTGCAGCATTCTAGTCCACTTGGGTTCCTTCTATCCTTCCCAACCACTCTTACATGAGACTCTTCAAGCTCTGTGAGATGCTGGACTGTGAGTCTCAGCATGTGATTCGATTAACTGCTAAGGGTGAGGAGGCTCTTAGAGAAATGTTAAGTTAGGCTCCTGTCCCTAAACATAGCACATATCATTAATGTTGTCAAGGATTGGCTATCTCCCATGGGGTGGGTGTCACATTGGGGCAGGTATTAATTTTTCATTCCATCAGACCTACTGTATCTTTGTCTTTGTCCATCGTGGAGTTAAGATAAATTTTGTTTGGGAGGTTTTTAGGTAAATTGGTATTTCCTTCCCACCACTATAGGTCCTTCCTGGCTAGAAGGGGGCTTTCTACACTCTCAACTCCCACACTGATGGAAGGCTCAGCTAGAGACATCCCCATATCCTCCCTGTAGCATGTAGCCTGACCCATCTCAACAGTTTGTCTCAATGATTTCCCCAACCTTCTTTCACCCTTTGTCTCCAGGCCCTTAAACCTTGCCTCCCAATTCTCCTCATATCTGCTTTCCCTCATCTCACTCCACACAACCTCTCCTGTCCAATTCCCTCTATATTTCCTCTTTCACTGTCCATTTAATTTCCCCATCTGAGTGAGATTTAAGAAGGTCCTACCTTGAGCCCTTCTTGTTACTTAGTTTCTTTAGGTCCATGATTAGTAGTGTGGTTATTATATGGCTAATATCCACTTATAAGGGAATACATAGCATATGTGTCTTTCTGGCCATGGGTTACCTCACTCAGGATGATCATTCCTATTTCCACCCAATTGCCTACAAATTTCATGATTTGTTTGATTTTAATAGCTGAGTAGTGTAAATGTACCATATTTTCTTTACCCATTCTTTGGTAGAGGAACACCTATTTGTTCTCAGATTCTTTCTATTACAAATAAAGCTTAATGTATACAGTTGAGCAAATGTCCATTTATGGTGAAGTATCTTTGTTATATGTCCAGGAAGATTATAGATGGTTCTTGAGGTAGAACTGTTCCCAATTTTCTGAGAAAGCACCAGATTGATTTGCAAAATAGTGGTCCAAATTTGTACTCCCATGAAAAATAGAGGAGGGTTATTTTTCTCCACGTCCTTGTCAGCATGTGTTGTCACAGCACCACACTCCCTCCTTCATCTCCTCTTATGTCCCTCCTCAAGCCCACTGATGGGGGGTCATTTTTCCCTTCCCTTTGTCCCTAGCATATCAGGTCTCATCGAGACTGACTGCATTGTCTTCCTCTGTGGCCTGAAGTTCTTTTATTGCACAGAAATGCTGGGTTATTATTATTTTTTTTATTTTCAATATAATATTGTGAATTGTTCTTTCAAGGTCTGTGATGAATTGTGTTGTTTTTTGGATAGGAATTATATTAAATATATAGATTGCTTTTGCTAATATGGTCATTTTTGCTATGTTAATTTTACCGAGCCATGAGCATGGGAGCTCTTTCCATCTTTTGATATCTTTTCAGTTTCTTTTTTCAGAGACTTGAAGTTCCTGTAACAGAAGTCTTTCTCTTGCTTGGGGAGAGTTCCACCAAGATATTATTTCTGGCTGTTCTGAAGGATGCTATTTCCCCAATTTTCTTATCAGCCAATTTCTCATTTGTATTCAGGCCACTACTGATCTTTTGAGTTAATTTTAAAGCAACCACTTTTCTGAAGTGGTTTATCAGCTGTATAAGTTTTCTGGTAGAACTTTTGGGGTCACTTATATATAATAGTACATCATCTGTAAATAGGGATGTTTTTACTTCTTCCTTTCCAATTTGGACCCCCTGATCTCTTTTAGTTATATTACTGTTCTAGCTATAACTTCAAGTACTACATTGAAGATACATAGAGAGAGTGGGCAGCCTTGTCTTGTCCCTGATTTTAGTATAATTGCTTTGAATTTTTCCCCATTTAATTTGATTTTGGCTATCTGCTTGCTGTATATTACCTTTATTATGTCTATGTATGGGCCTTGTAACCCTGATCTTTACAGAACTTTTATCATGAAGTGGTGCTTGATTTTATCAAAGGCATTTTTTTGCATCTAATGAGATAAACATGTTTATTTTTTTTCTTCCAGTGAATTACAGAGATGGATTTAAATGTGTTGAATCATCCCCACATTCCTGTGATGATGTTTACTTGATCATGGTGGATGATGTATTTGATGTGATCCTGGTTTGGTTTTCTAGTATTTTATTGAGTACTTTTCCATATAAGTCTGTAAGGGAAATGGCTCTGAAATTTTCTTTTTTGTTGGGTCTTTGTGTGGTTTAAGGTATTAGAGTAACTGTAGCCTCATAGAATGAATTTGGCAATATTCCTTCTGTTATATTTTGTGGAATAGTTTCAGGAGTGTTGGAATGAGGTCCTCTTTGGAAGTCTGGTAGAATTCCATGCTACAACCATCTGGCTCTGGGATTTTTTGGTTGGGAGACCTCTAATGACAGCTTCTATTTTCTTAGAGGTTATAGGACTGTTTAAACTGCTTACCTTATCTTAATTTAATGTTGGCAAGTGACATATATCAGGAAAATCTTCCATTTCCTTTTGATTTTCCAAACTTGTAGAATACAGTCTTTTGAAATAAGACCTAATGCTTCTTTGGAGTTACACTCCCTTTTCATAACTGATTTTGTTTATTGGGATACTATCTCTCTCCCTTTTTGTTAGCTTCTCTAGAGCTTTGTCTATCTTGTTGATGTTCAAAACAACAGCTCTTGGTTTCACTGATTCTTTGTATTGTTCCCATTTTTTTTTCTTTGACACTAACTTCAGCTATGAGTTTGATTATTTCCTCCTGTCTACTCCTCTTAGATGTTTACTTCAGTCTGTTCTAGAGCTTTTACATGTACTTTTAAATTGCTGCTATGAGAATTCCGTAATTCTTTTTAGAAAGGCACTTAATGCTATGAACCTTCCTTCTCCTTAGCACTGCTTTCATTGTGTCCCAGAAGTTTAGGTATGTTGTCTCTTCATTTTCACTGAATTCTAGAAGATCTATATTTTCTTTCTTTATTTCTTCCCTGACCCAATGATTACTGAGTCATTCAGTTTCCATTAGTTTTATAGGTTTTCTATTGTTTCCATTGTTATTGAACTCTAGCTTTAATCCATGGTGGTCTGATAAGATACAAGGTGTTATTACAAATTTCTTATACTTGTTGAGGCTTGCTTTCTGACCAAGTTAATGGGCAATCTTGAAGAAGTTTCTGTGATGTGCTGAGAAGATGGTATATCCTTTTTTGTCTGGGTGAAAATTCTGTAGATATCTGTTGAATCCATTTGATTTGATCATTAGTTAGTTTGATTGTTTCTCTATCTAGTTTCTGTTTTCATGATTTGTCCTTTGGTTAGTGCGGTGTTTTGGAGTCTCCCACTATTACTGTGGACATATAAGTGTATTATTTAAGCTTTAGTAATGCTTCTTCTACAAATGTAGGTGCCTTTGTGTTTGAAGCAAAATATTCAGAATTGAAACATCATCTTGGTGGATTTTTGATATGATATGTATCATTTTACTATGATATGCATCCTTTCCCATATCTTTTGAGTAAATTCAGTTAAAAGTTTATTTTTATTAGATATCAGGATGGCTTCTTTCAATTTGCTTCTTGGGTCCATTTCCTTGAAAAAGCTATTTCCAGCCCTTCACTCTGAGGTAATGTCCTCTTTTTTTGTTAAGATGTGTTTCTTGTTTGCAGCAGTCCTACTTATGCATCTATTCTGTTAGTCTGTGTTTTTTTTTTTTTTTGAGGAATTGAATCCATTAATGTTGAGTGATATTAATAACTAATGTTTGCTAGTGCTGGTAATTTTGATTTTTATGGTTGTAGTGAGTTTCTGTGTTTCTCTCCTTTTGGTTTTGCAGCAATGGTGTTTTTTTATATCTTATTTGTTTTCTTGGGTGTGGTTAACTTTATTTGCTTGGAGTTTTCCTTCTAGTGTACATTAAAGCTGAGAAGCATAGACATTGGTGTTTTGGGGTCCACAGCACAGCCTCTTACTTGCTGTGGAGTCACTAGAGTCCTAGCACTCAGAAACCATGTGGACTGGGCACCACCATTTTGAATCCTCTTCAAATATCCATCTTTTAAATGGAAATATTTTTTTCTGGTGCTGGAGAAAGACACAGGACCTTTTTCCAACTAAGGACACGTTACACACTACACTATCTTCTCTCTCATAAATGATATTTCTACTTGTGTTTAGTAACTCTAGCATTACTTCAAAGGGAAATAATTTTAATCTTGCTATACAACTGGGGAGACTCCTAAACAAACTAAGCACCTTTAAAAAGAAACCCATATCAGAGAGAGGGAAAATGAATTTCTCTTAAAGGTCAACCAGTAATCTGTGTGGGCCACTCATATAAAATTTTGTCTCTCTTCAGCTGCATCCATTTTTGAGGAAAATTAAAGTGACAAATGCTGCTGGAGATGAAATAAGCTTTGATGAGAACAAGAATGTCATGGAAACATATGATATACAAAACTTTATTGCATATAGTAAGCAAAATTCATTAATACTTAAAGTGGGAGAATTTGTCTTCAAGAGTCCACAAGACCAAGGCTTTTTCATCAATGAAGTTCTGATTCAATGGCCAAACAATTTTAATCAGGTTGGAAAAATTTTCAGCATTTAATATAAAGGGAATTATTTGTAAAGAATTATAAACTTGATTGTGTAATATATATTGTGAAATTTCTTTTATTATTATTTTTTTTATCAGTTACATTTTATTAACTCTGTATCCCAGCCGTGTCCCAATCCCTCATTCCCTCCCAGTCCCTCCCTCCCTCCCTCATCTCCACCGTGCCCCTTTCCAAGTCCACTGATAGGGGGGACCTCCTCCACATTCATCTGATCCTGTTTTATCAGGTATCTTCAGGACTGGCTGCAAAGCCCTCCTCTGTGGCCTAACAGGACTGCTCCTCCCTTCGGGGGTGGGGAGACCAAAGAGCCAGTCATTGAGTTCCTGTTGTGAAATTTCAAGCTCTTATCTCTGTTGTGACTGTGAGTTTGTTTGTGGGTATTCATGCATATGAACACATGTGCTGGTTAAGGCCACAGTTAACTGTGATTATCTTCCTCAGTTGCTGTCCACTTTCTTTTTAAATAGGATATCTTTCTGAAACCCTTACTTTCTGATTTTGCTCTGCTCAGTGGACAGTATTACCTATGTACTCTCTCTGTCTTCATGATCATAAAGCTTGGATTACAGGCATGTTTTTTGCACCCAAACTTTCTTTTCATCCCTTCATCATGATTAAATTAAGACTTTCATGCTTATGTGGCAAGAGCATTACATACTTAGTAATCCCTTTATTTCTGTATGATGACTTTAAATCTGAAATAAACCAGTATTTCAAATATATATAATGTCTACATACACAAATAAGTACACCTACAGACGCACACATAATGTCATCTAATTCCTTAGCTAGAATTAGATGAATTGAACCTGAATGCTTGTGTTCATTGATGATGCAATGAATGAATGAATGAGTGTTCATGGTTATATATAGGCATGTTTGTGGGTGTTACCACATGTAAACACACACACATGATAACACACACATGGATACAAACTTATCTATATAGTCACATATGTTAATTATACAGGCAAGCTGAAGCTCAATGCATCCTTCCATTCACACAACTCCAACACAAGCATATCAATAGTTTTACAAGATTTTGAGGTAGCATAAACAAGAAATAATTATGGATTTTGATAAAAGACATTTCTGGAACCAATGTATATGAGCTGCCCAATATGTATGTTTGGAACTGAACTCATATTTCTATGCAAGAGCGATATGCACTCTTAACTGCTGAGCCAGTTATCTACAAGCATAATACTGTTAATATAGACATATTTATGAGACAGAAACTGAATCCAAATCAAGGCAGATGAGATGTCTAAGGAAAGATAGAAATATTTCCTGTCCTACACAATTTCTAAAATATAATGAACTAAAACTGTATTAGTTTAGTAGTTATTGTGATTAACTAAGAATGCAATTGGTAAAAATCCTATGTGATGATGTCTCTAACGTTTGAAAGGAAAGGTACAGTATAATTCCTACCACTGGGAGTCATGGGTAAACATCACAGAAATATATTATAATTCACCAATGGCCAAACAATCTTTCATGAGAAAATTGAGCTTCCTTTTTCAGCTGAATCAGAGTGTGTGGGTTTTAATATATGACTGGAAATGTAAAGGTAGAAACAGATGAGGCGAGAGTGTTGGGTTTTCTGTCTGACAATCCAACCCTTCCATAATTCATACAATAAATGAGTTCTGAGTTGCTGCCTCAGAGGAGAGAATATGTGGATGCCTTATACATTTCACATAGGTGAGGCAGAAGTGAGTCACAGTTTGATCACCATAAATGGTTGTTGAACACTTAATAATAGGAAGTGAGCTAACTTCAAATCTCCATTCTACACTCACATATGATAACCTCGGAGTTCCCCTTAAATACATATAATTTAATTTGTATCACAGTCATAAACCCTCCCTCATTCCCTCTCAATCCCACTGTCCCTCCCTCATCTCCTCTTTGCCCCTTTCCAAGTCCACTGATAGGAGAAGTCCTCTTCCACTTCCATCTGACCTTAGCTTTTCAGGTATCTTCAGGACTGGCTGCAGTGTCCTCGTCTGTCACCTACCAAGGCTGCTCCTCCCTCAGAGGGAAGGGGGAGGTCAAAAAGCCAGTCATTGAGTTCATGTCAGAGATAGTCACTGTTCCCTTTGCTAGGGTAACCCACTTGGATACTGAGCTTGTGATTAATATAAAAAAATAAAAAATTATAAAAAACTTAAACACACACAAAAAATACATACACTTTACATAGAGTATGTACATTTAAGTTGTTTAGCCTAAAGTATTTTAAATTAATGTTCAATATTATGACCAGTTTTTCTGTGTTGCCTTCAGACTCCTCAATCTGTATGTACACAGAGCTGTGGTCCAGGATTCTGGAAAGTTCTACAAGAAGAAAGACCCGTTTGCTGTTTTTCTTGTGTATTTTGTCTGGAGTGGCACATTTCCAACCAGACAGGTAGAAAAATAACACCTATCCTCAACTGCTTGGGAATGTAGAAGGGGAAAGTTACAAACTGACTATGGTGTCATAATGCAATGCTGTTCTCCATGTCTCTTTCCCTCATCCCTGAATCCATTAGTAATCACTGCTGATGCCACAAAATGTGTGAAGATTTGAGTGGCAATTCTCTTGCTATTGTGTCATATGAAAACTACTAAAAAAAAACCCTGCCTTTTGGTGCATGACATGGCTATCTCCATGGTATAGGTTCCCCATTAATTGCGAGATCTCCACTGGTCCAGAATTGATTTTTATTTCTGCAATAAACAAACCTAATGATTTTTGCCTGAAGATAACTCCAGGAAAAGTACATGTGTGATTATTTCTTGAATGCATGAGAAATTGAACTGCATTTACAACACTTACATTTGTCATCTTCAGTATCAACAATAGTAGAAAAAGAAAGTTGATGTAAATAAAAATATGGTTGCCTGTTTAGGGTTATGGTCAAATGTGTGTTAACATAGACAAGTAACTTCATATGGCATGTGCATGTTTTATTTTTAATACAAACAAACACACACACAACTAAACATATAATAAACAAGAGGCCATGAATTTGAGAGAGAATAGATATAAAGTGGCTCAAGAAGATGTTCTTGGCAAAGAACAAGAAGAGGTATAGTGAGATAATTATGTTCTTTTTAAAATGAAAATTTTCATAAGAAAGTAAAAAGTCAAAATGAAAATACATTAATATAACGATGAGAATCTACTATTTTTTTATCATATTCAAAAAGGCCAACCGTTAGACAACTGGATAACAAACAAAACATTTTATGATTTATTGAAAACACTAAAATGTTGAAAGATTAAATATTCGTTATATTCTGAGATCTAGTGCTACCATAGGTTAAATTCCTTGCAGTGTGATATATGACTTCACATACTATGTTGAAGAGATATCAAGAGAGCAGGCAGTCGTGCCTCGTGCCTGATTTCAGTGGGATAGATTTAAGTTCCTCTCTGTTTAGTTTGATGTTGGCTATAGGCTTGCTGCATATTGTTTTTACTATGTTTAGGTATGTGCCTTCTATTCTTGATCTCTCCTAAATTTTTAACATTAATGGGTGTTGGATTTTGTCAGATGTTTTTTGGCATGTAGGGAAATGATCATGTCTTTTTTTTTTCTCTTCAGTTTGTTTATGTGGTGGATTACATTGATAGATTTCTGTAGACTGAACCACCCCAGCATGTCTGGGATGAAGCCTATTTGGTTATGGTGGATAATATTTTTGTTGTATTCTTGGATTCAGTTTTCAAGAATTTTACTGAGTAGTTTTGCACCAATGATCATAAGCAATACTGGTCTGAAGTTCATTTCTTTGTAGGATCTTTGTGTGGTTTAGGTATCAACGTGACTGTGGCCTCATACAATGAGGTTGGTGATGTTCCTTCTGTTTCTATTTTGTGGAATACTTTGAAGAATATTGGTATTTCCTCTTCTTTGAATGTCTGGTAGAATTCTTTGCCGAAACCATCTGGACCTGGGCTTTTTTGATGGGGATTTTTTTATTACAGCGTCTATTATCTTAGGAGAGATAGGACTATTTAATTTATTTACCTGATCTTGATTTAACTTTGGCAAGTGGACTCTATTAAGAAAATTGTGTATTCCATATAGATTTAAAATTTTTGTGACATATAGACTTTTGAGGTAAGACTTTTCTTTTAATTTTCTTGGTGTGTGTCCTTACATACATGTTTCATTTTTTATGTTGTTCATTTCGATAGTGTCTTTCTACCTTTTAGTTACTTTAGCTAAGAGATTGTCTATTTTGTTGATTTTCTCTAAGAACCTGCTCATGGTTTTGTTGATTCTTTGAATCATTTTGTTTTTAGTATATTGATTTCAGCACTGAGGTTGATTATTTAAAGCCATCTACTCTTCTTGGGTGTGCCTGTATCTTTTGTATTTTTTCTGGATCTTTCAGGTGTGTCATTAAATTGCATGTATGAGATGTCTCAAGTTCCTTTATGAAGAACTATGAACTTTCCTCTTAGCACAGCATTCATTTTGTCATAGGAGTTTCGGTATGTTGCACCTTCATTTTCAATTAATTCTTGAACATCTTTAATTTCTTTCTTTATTTCTTCCACGACACACCTGTCATTGAGTAGAGAGTTGTTCAGGTTTGATATATGTGCAGGTGTTTTGCTCTTTTTGTCATAGCTGAGGTCCAGCTCTAGAACATGGTAGTGTGATTGGATTCAAGGGTTATGTCAGTCTTCTTGTATCTTTTGAGATTTGCTTTGTTCCTGACTTTGTGGTCAGTTTTGGAGAAGGATCCGTGATGTGCAGAGAAGAAAGCATATTTGTTTGTGTCTAGGTGAAAATTTCTGTAGAAATCCCTTAGATCCATTTGATTCATGACCTCTGTAATCTTCACTATCACTATTTAGCTTCTGTTTCAATGATATGTCAATTGGTGAGAGTGTGGTGGTGAAGTCTCCCACTATCACTAAGTTGGGACTGATGTGTGATTTCAGCTTGAATGTTTCTTTTACAGTGCAGGTGCCCTTGTATATGGGGCATAGTTTTTCAAGATATTGATGTCCTAACGGTGGATTTTTCTTCGATGAATTTGAAGTATCCTTCCCAATCTTTTTTAATTAATATTTTTTAAAAATCTATTTGATTAGATATTAGGATGCTACTGCCACTTGCTCCTTCAGCCTATTTGATTGGAAAATCTTTTTCTAGCACTTTACTTCAAGTTAGTGTCTATCTTTATGGCTGAAGTGTTTCATGTTTGCAGCAGAATGTTGAATCCTGTTTCTGTAACCATTCTGTTAGAATATGTCTTTTTCTTGTAGTGTTTAGTCTATTGATGTTGGTAGATATTAAAATCCAATGAATGTTAGTTCTTGTTATTGTGGAATTGGTGCTGATGGTATGTTTGTGTACTTGTGTTTTCTTGATTTTTTTGTTGTGATGTCATCTATATCCTGTGCTTCTTGGGTTTAGATTATCTCATTGGTTGGTGTTTTCTTTCTAGTAGCTTCTCTAGGTCTGGATGCTGCAAAGATATTGTTTAAATTTAGTTTTGTCATGGAACATCTTGTTTACTCCATTTGTGTTGACTGTAACTTTTGCTGGGTCACTTTTGCTGGCATCTGTGGTCTCCTAGTGTCTGCATGACATCCACTGAGGCCCTTCTGGCTTTCATAGTCTCTTTTGGGAAGTCTGGTGTGATTCTGATCGGTCTGCCTTTATATCTTATTTGGCCTTTTTCCTTGCTGCTTTTATTTTTTTTCATTGGGTAGATTTAGTGTTTTGATTATTATGTTGCACAAGTATTTTCTTGTTTGGTCTAGAATATGTGGTGTTCTGTAAGCTGCTCTTATGTTTAAAGCTATCTCTTTCTTAAGGTTGGTGAAACTTCTATGATTTTATTGAAAATAGCTTCTGGACCTTGGAGCCTGGAATCATCTGTTTATTTTATTGCTATTATTCTTAGGTTTCATCTTTTCACGGTGTCCTGGATGTCTTGAATGTTTTGCATCAGAAACTATACTTTTTCTTTCCTTTGAGAGATTTACCAATTACTTCAACTACATCTTCAACGCCTGAGATTCTTTCCCCAATTTCTTGTATTCTGTTGGTGATGCTTATCTCTATGGTACTCGATCACTTTTCTAAGTGTTCCATCCCCAGTTTTCTTTGTTTGTGGTTTCTTAATTAATTCTAATTTTCTAAGGTCATGGATAATTGTATTTCCTTCACCTGTTTGATTGTGGTTTCCTGTCTATGATGGCCTCTCTTTTGTTGTATTTGCCTGTATTTCTTTGAGAGATTAGTTGTTTTCCTCTTCATATGCCACAAATATTTGAATAAGCATAGATTTAAGGTCATTTTCTTGTGTTACAGCTACATTAGTATATACATTGTTTTTTTTTGGGGGGGGTTGGTGGAGCCATGGTGTCCTGATTTTTGTTGACTGTTATTTTATGCTAGACTTTTGCCATGTGGTTTTCTGTAGCCTTAGCTGTTTGTTCCTGGAACCTGCACCAAAGACTGGACCAGCCTGTCTTTGGAGTCTAGTGTAGTGTTCAGGAAGATGAGGAATGTGCAGTGGCTCAAGAATGGGTGCTGGCAATTCAGATGCCAGTGTCTTGAAGGGCAGTGAACAGGCCATGTAGTGAGCAAAAAAAAAAACAGATGGGGGCATGTGAATTGAAGGTCAGGGAGTGTGCATGCATGGGAGCCCCGATGTTTGGGGTGCAGGTACTGCTACTGGTCATGAACACTGAGCATATGCAGATGCCCCAAAGGGCTCCAGGCCAAGGTGACAACAGTGGGGGCTAATCAGAAGAAAGCTGGGCTGCAGCTTATAGGCCTGCCTAAAACTGTGTTCCTTGTATGCAGATTCCTCTCTGCTCTGCCATATTGGATCTGGGATCCCTGTGTTTCTCTTGTTTTCCTGAGGTCCACAGGTTGACCAAAGGAACTGTGACTTGGTGGATGGGATGCTGTTCCAGTAATCCTGATGTTGACCTCAGGGGAGCAGGAGGAATCTGAGGTCTGGTTGCTACAGCTGAGAGACCCTGGGAGTCCAAACTCACTGGAGTATGTAGAAGGGCTGACTGCACCATAGTTTGCTACCCCTGGACCTGCTCGATGGTCTTTGGGACTCCGATCCTCTACCCTTCAGTTATGGTGCATTCTGGTCTCCAACATATTGGAGTCTCCTTTTGTAATCTTTCAGCCTTCCTTAATTTCTTTTTTGGTAAGATGCTTTTGTGAGCGTTGAATTTCCTCATGAGTCTGTTTAGGTCTATTTAGGCTGTTGAATAAAAGTTGAATTCATGTTTGAATCATGGTTGCTTGGGCATAAAACTTACCCATTTCATGTGCATTTTAAGCATTCTGATATATATATATATTATATATATAATATATATATATATATATATATTTAAATGTTCCCGTAGAATATTCTGAATTTCTTTGGATTCTGTAGTAATGTTTTTCCGTCACTTCTGATTCTACTAATTTGAGTCCTCTATTTCTTTCTTTGATTTATTTGAGACAAGAGTCTGTCAATTTTGTTTATCTTCAGAATGAACCAACTCTTCCTTTAGTTAACACTTGCATTTTCTTTGTTTCTGTTTCATTCATTTCTATTACAATCTTACTATTTCTTTTTAATGGATTATTAATTAATTTGTTTATGTACTACTGCAGCATCTAATCACACTTTTCCTCCTAGTCCCTCTCTGTCACCTCACCTGCCAACCCATGTGCCCTTCCTCTCTTTCTTTTCAGAAAAAAAGAAGCCTCCCTTGGATATAAAACCAGCCTTGCCATATAAATTTGCAATAAGACTATGCACAACTTCTGCTATTGAGACTACACAAGGCAGTCTAATTATCAAAAAGGAATCCAATGGCAGGCAAAAGAGTCAGAGAGAGCTTTGATCTTGCTGATAGGTGCCCCCCTATGAAGACCAATCTGCACAATGGTTACACATGTGCTCTTAGAAGTCCCACATGAGGACCAAGTTGCACAACTACTACATATGTGCAGAGAGCACATATCTGTCCCATGAATGCTTTCTTGTTGGCAATTCATTCTCTGTGAGCCTGTACCAGGAACCTTTCTGTGAGGCCATCCTCAGCATGAAAAAGAGAGTTGGAGTATGTTTGCAAGCAGGGTTCTCCACAGCATATATGCTATATGAGGGGTCAGTAAGGGAAGGGAGTGAGTCAGGTTCAGTGGTCAAGGGAATCTCAATTGACATTTAAAATTCAGACATTTCTGTAGCTCTGATTTACTATCAAAAAGGTCCTTCTGTATTTATACAAGTTTCACAGTTCAAACACAGACTAATGATTATACAAGTGGTACAGAGTAGGTGTTTGATTTTTTTCATTACTTATCCAGGGTTACAAGTTCAGCAACAATTAAAAAATACAAACAGAAAAGATAGTATTATAAGCCCATGACTCTACTTTAAGAAATCAAAAAAAAAGGTCTCCTGCAAAGAAAACATATTTAATGTATGACAGTTTGCTTTTAGACTGGCATTGTTTGTAGTATGAGTGCAGTCCAGAAAAACAGAAAATACTTTAACAGGTCTTTGTATGAATAGCAAATACTAATAAATAACTCCTTTTACTATATGCATCATCATCATGCTATTAAGTAGAAAAAGTTTATTTTAGTCAATCTGTCCTATTTACTGAGTTTTATTCCATCAGGAGTGTATCCTCTATGACCTCCTATTTTTAAACTATATTTTCAGGGAGCTCTAAACCTAAAATGAAAGGAAGTCTTAAATCTATAACTGAATCTCCTGGCCTCTCAGGGTTTGCATAATGCCTTGTTTACTCTGCACCAAAATACTGTTTAGGGGAAGATACCCCAAGAAAACTTCTGAAATAATGGCGTCATATCTAATATGCTTATCTGTGCTTAATGATGTCCCAGGCAGAAAGAAAATTTACAAACAGTGTACACATAAAGTTAAGTTTTGGATTTTCATAAAAAGACTCAGACATAAATTTTTGTAGAAAAAAACAAATGGAATCATAGCGCAGAAAACCACTAGTAAGGAAACACACAGAAAAAATATCTAAAAAGTTAGAATAACAGTGATTTTAACAATCTGCTCAGCTTTGCTGGAATTACATCAAGCAAAGTAAATGACTGTCACCAACTCCAGTGAATCTTACTGTGCCATTTTCCCCTTTATGATGTAATGATTTAAAGATTTATAGACCTCTGTGACATATAGGGCTTTTTTTAGTCTTTTGGAGATGACCAGAAAAACAAGTGTGGAAATTAGAACAATTCCTAGGATTACTCTGGAATTATAATGAAAAGACAAAGAGTTCTGTACTGAGTTAAAGAATGCCAAAGAATTTAGAAATGTATCTGCAACTTCTACAGCTGAGATAGGTACAGGTTGATCTGAGCTTAGAGCTGCAATTTGTTGATGCAAGTTTTGTATGCTTACCACCAAATCAGAATTGTTTCATAGGCCATGGATGTGGGATCTAACTTCTTCACATGGTACCTTGGAAAAAATATGTAGAAGCAGGGTAATAAATATCTACTGAAACTGTGAGTAGCAAGAAAAATGAGAAGAACTCATGATGGTGTAATCAGGGAAGTGCATTTGGATACACTGATGTGATCAAAATACTATACTTAGTAATTTAAATAGCGGCTGAAGGATTACTTGACAGTTTTACTTTCTCTGAATATGAGTAATATAGATTTCACTTTAATTGCCTTAGACAAATAGTAATAAATTCTTTAAACAAAACTTATTATTAAGTATCAAGAAAAACAATAGATTGGGATTCATAAAGAGTTCATGATTTTGGCACTATCATGAAGCCGAATATGCCAGGCTATACAAATCATTGAAAAGAACTCTTATGAATTAAATGTGCAATGTGTAAATACATGTATAAACTGAAATGTTGATTCACTTACTCCGCACAGATCAGCAAGAGTGTAGTGCTTGCCTAAGTCAAGACTACCCAAACCCTGAGAGAAACCAGTGTTTACCCAAGGCAGTGACATTCCTATCCTTTGAGGATCCTCTGGGCATGGCTCTGGCCTGCACAGCTCTGTTCTTCTCTGTAAGCACAGTTATAGTTTTGGGGATCTTCCTTAAACACCGAGAATCAGCCATTGTTAAGGCCAATAACAAGACTCTCAGCTATATCCTGCTCATCTCCATCCTCTTCTGCTTCCTCTGCTCCTTTTTCTTCATTGGACGCCCAAACACTGTCTCCTGCATACTGCAACAAATAACATTTGCACTTGTATTCACGTTGGCTATTTCCACTGTTTTGGCAAAAACTATAACTGTAATTCTGGCCTTTAGGATCGTGAAACCTGGGAGAACAATGAGAAGGTTGTTTGTCTCAGGCATCTATAATGCTGTCATCCCCATCTGTGTCCTGATTCAACTTATTCTCTCTGGAGTCTGGCTGGGAACCTCTCCTCCCTATATTGACACAGATATACACTCTGAACATGCTCATGTCATCATTTTATGCAACAAGGGCTCAGCTACTGCTTTCTACTGTGTGCTGGCATACTTAGGAACCCTGGCCCTAGGGAGCTTCACTGTGGCTTTCCTAGTGAGGAACCTGCCTGACACATTCAATGAGGCCAAGTTCCTGACATTCAGCATGCTGGTGTTCCTTAGTGTCTGGGTCACTTTCATCCCTGTCTACCAGAGCACCAAGGGCAAGGCCATGGTGGCTGTGGAGGTCTTCTCCATCCTGGCCTCCAGTGCAGGGCTGTTGGTGTGCATCTTTTTCCCAAAGTGCTACATTATTTTCCTAAGACCTAATAAAAACTCTTTGAGACATTTGAAAAACAAAAACTAGCAAATAAAAATTGATCATTTTGATGGATTAGTTCTCTAATGAAACCCATTAGCATACTAAAATTAAATCATTTACCTACTTTAAAGTAACTTTTTCTGAAATGTGTATTTAAAGAAAAATAAGAGCCCCTCACTTTGTCTCTCAATCACAGACATTCATTTCAGAATAAAAACTGCTGTTAAAAACATATTTTAGTAAGTTATGCATGTTACTTATTAATGTGTGGACAGTATACATATTCGAAATGTAATTATATGATAGTAATTGATATAAATAGTACATGAACTAAATACTTGTTCTCTTTGTTATTTTTGGGAGTTTAAGAAGATTTGGGTGGTATATGAGATTCTTCTACAGAACAGGCATGAAAATCAATCTCTGTAAAGGGGTGGGATGTCTATTAAACAGCTTGAACCATCCCAGAAATCAGAGTAGAGAATTTTCTAAACAGAAATATGAATCTGATGCCTGACCCTGCTCTCTTTTCCTTGACATACATAAAAATGACTCGACATCCCACTCTACAAATACTTGCTCAGTCGCCTTCATTGTGGAAGACCTCCACAGCCACCATGGCCTTGCCCTTGGTGCTCTGCTATTCTGTTCACAATAGGTAGGATATGGAAACTCATAAGTATGTTTAACATGATAAATATCATACATATAAATAGATGTAAGTAAGAAAAATATAATTTAGGTAACTCATATCCAGAAGACAAATATCTTTCATTCTCTACTCTTGGGCATCTAGCTCCAAATGTTGGTTTGTGAGTATTCATCATGGAATGACTGTAGAAACAAGAAAGCATGGTAGGGAGGGACACAATACAATGGCAGGTACAATTGATCTGATTGGGATAAACCAGGGAGGTACTCTAATTATGAAGGAGGATAAATATAAAAGAAGTAAGTTGATGAAATAACAGTAAATTTTTGAGAGAGTTTTCGGCAATCATATTGTGAATTATCTACATAAAATCCCTATAATACATGTAAGTCTATTCATGAATATAAACATGTTGCAATCTAAATGTTTTTAATAATGCATACAGATAAGTATAGTTCACCACTGACCTAATTTTATGCTACTGCTATATCTAACCTGGAAACTACAGTCCATTTCCAGCCTGAACAGATGTTTTTTGTTCGGTCTGAAATACCTGAAAATAACAGGATACAATGGAACTAGGAAAATGAAGAGGTGCCATGCTAATTCCTGAAAGTTTAATTTCCACCAAATGTCAGATTCTTGGAGCATAACTTTATAGTTATTCTCAAGTGCCTGCTTTTTCAACAATATATAAGATATTGAAGACATGGCATGCGTGCTTGTGGGTGCTCACATTCCCCTTAACATTCACCACAGTCCACCTAAAGAGGAAAGTACACACCAACTCACCCATACACCCTTCACTCTCCAATGGTAACCTGGGTACAAGTTTTGCTGGTGTGCTTGTGGCACAAATTTCATGCAAGTGACCAATTAATATCTGGTTGAGTTTCAGGAATCTCACTCCATGAAAAGGAACCTTGATCCAACATGGCTTGGGTGGCCAGGAGCCTGAGTCTACACAGGCCAGGGACATCAGAGAAATGTAAATGCTATAGTTGTGCTAAAGGAGCAGCCATACTCACAGATCGGTGCCTTGCTCGGCCATCATAGAAAACTTCCTGCAGCAGATGGGAACAAATACAGAGACCCAAAACCAATTGATTCACAGTGAGAGGCCTTAGACCATTCCACCCTAAATGAGATGTCTCCAGCAATTCCTTCTCAAGGGCTCAAGGAACTCTGTTTGCAGAGTGTAAGCACCAGAGGGGATGAAGGACACGAGGGTAACAAGGTTTTTTAAACACAACGGGACCAACATACATATGAATGCACCCTGACTCACAAGCTAGCTTTCTATCACATTCCCCTGTTGGGGCTACCTTGCCGTGCCACAGGGGAAGAGGATGCACTGAGTCCTGATGCGACTTGATATGGTGGCATGGGTGGGTGGACACAGGGGAGGGGTGATCCCCTTCTCTGAGGAGCCAGGTGAGGGGTGATAGGGGAAACAGGGAGTGTAGAACCAGGAGGAGAGAAGGGAGGGGTCTATGACAGGGATGTACAATAAATCAGTAAAAATTTAAAAAAATAAAATAATAATAAATGATGGGGCTGGAGAGACATCACATAGCTTAAGAGTGCAGGCTTCTCTTCCAAAGGTCCTGAGTTTGATTTTCAGCACCCATGTGGTGGCTCACAAACATCTATAGTGAGATCTGGCACCCTTTTCTGGTATGCAGGCAGAATACTCTACAAATAATAAATTTTCAAAGAAAAAAATAATACACTATGGATCATCAATAAAGTTCCCCTCCCTCCAAAAAGAACACTCACTACCTCTTTAAATTATACTAATAATAAATTTTAAAGTTAGTTTTCTCCAAGGGGCCACAAACCAGACTAACCAGTTAGCCCCCTGAGCAGCAACAGATGGCAACAGAAAAAATCAAGGGCATATTTGTGGATTGTCAAGGCTACATGACAGAGTGACACATTTTAATATTTTATTAAAAGTGGGAGATATGTCATGCATATAAAGTTTGGAAATGTAAAAATGTGATAATTCCCCCCCCCACGCAAACAGATAAATGTATCATTTGCTTCATTGTTCTCACTTTAGCAGCCCAACCCTGGAACCCTAGCATTCAGAAGGCTGAGACAGGAGGATCACAAGTTCAAGGCTGGCTTAAAAGCTGCTGTTTACTCATCCATCCAGTTTGATCAGCTAAGGCAGCTTACAGCTTCCTAGTGGTCATAGGTAAGAAATAGTTATCATCCTGAAAACACAATGATAAATTTAATTCACCACATGGTGACGTGAGCTCTTGAGATGAACTCAGCAGTATTTGTTCAAACTTATGTGTGACCATAGTAAAGAATCATTAAGACATTTCTTAATGTCTTACACATTCATTTATGTTTAAGAAAATTTATGGAACATGAGCTAAAACAAAGTAGGACCAGGGTTGGGCTCATATGACAAGAACATTGGTTGTTCTTCCAAAGGTCCTGAGTTCAATTCCCAGCAACCACATGGTGGCTCACAACCATCTATAGTGAGATCTGGTGCCCTCTGGTGGCTTGCAGGTGTACATGTAGGCTGAACACTGTATAATGAATGAATGAATGAATGAATAAATAAATAAATAAATAAATAAATGGGTGGATAAATAAATAAATAAATCGGAAGAAAGGACGGAAGGAATGAAGAATGAATGAAATAATGATGGGACCACCAACAAATTAATACCATAAATTCCTTCTTAAAAATGTGTCTGGCAATGTGATCCTCCTGCCTCTGCCTACTGACTGCTTACCCTACAGGTATGTTCGCTCATACACCTAGCCTAGAAATTTCAGTTCAGATAACATAGTCTGAAGAAGAAGCCCACTTTTTTGTCAAATATCACCAAATAATATTGAAATATTGATGAGAAACAGCAATTGAAGCAGTTGAGGCAGGAACAAGCAGAATGCTGGAACATGCAAGATGCTGGAATAGACATGTTAAGGTCTCAGCATGCTGGAAAGAGGATTCTGTCAGGTTTGATCCAGCATCTCCAGTGCCCAGTCCTTTTGTTCTGAACACATATAATTTCTCACAAACATCATACAGTTCTAAAATTATGAATGTATGAAATGTGCAGGATGAAACTAGACTGTAAGCCAATTTTATTTACGCAAATTTAAATAATGGCATAATGAAATTTTTGAAGATATTATAGCCAAGGATTTATTGGCCATGTATGATTGATGTTTTGACTGGAGACATTATTTTTTATGTCTCAGTCAGGGTGAGAGTTGTTTCCATGTAAAGGGATCAGCAATATAAGTTACCATTATTATTGAACATACAATCATTATCACGTTGAAGTAAAAACAAGGTTGGATAAATCAAAGTATCTTTTTTGGAGTCTTGGGTAAGTGTTGCATTAGGCCAAGCTTCTACCTATCTCCTGAGAGGTCTCCCATTAGAGAGACAAGCTGGTTGCCTTGAGCAACAGAAAAGGCATGTTTTAGGTAAACTTTATATAAACTCCTTTTTAGTTTAGAGTTTAAGCAGACCCTAGGCATCTTGTACCTGTTTGAAGGTTTAGGCCTAGATTTTTATATACGTTGTAGCTATTTTTCCTGTCCCCCTTTTTATATAGAATGGGGAGTTATGCCTTAATAGCCAAACTTTATTTAAACTCCCTCTTACCTTTAGCATTTAAGCATACCCTAGGCATCTTGTACTTTGCTTTTACATTGGTTGTGGCTATTTTTTGGCTTGCCTTTTTTTTTTTTTACACGGGATGGGCCTTTGTATCCAAACTTTATATAAACTCCCTTTCACCTTTAGCATTTAAGGATATGCTAGGCATCTTGTACCTGGATTTTTGCATTTGTTTGGGCTACCTTTGGCCTGCCCCTTTTTGATAAGGAAGGAAGGAAGGAGGGAGGAAGGAAGGAAGGAAGGAAGGAAGGAAGGAAGGAGGGAGGGAGGGAGGGAGGGAGGGAAGGAAGGAAGGAAGGAGGGAGGGAAGGAAGGGAGGAGGGAGGGAATGAAGAAGAAGAGGAGTGAGGGAGGAAGGGAGGAAGGAAAGAAGAAGGAAGGGAAGGAAAGTGGGAATGAGGGAGGGAAAGAAGAAGGAAGGGAAAGGGAAGGGAGAGAAAGAAGTTGGGGAGGAAGGAGGGAGAGAAGGAAGGAAAGAAAGAGAGAAAGAATTCCCAGGCTGCCGCATTGCTTGTGAGTTATTTCGAGACAGGGTCTCTCCGTGTGGCCCGGCCAAGTCCCGGATTCGCTCTGTGAACCATCGTTCTGGCTTCCCAGAGCTCCAGAACGCTGCAGGAACCGAATCACTGCCCTCCTCTCCCCTCCCCTCTCCTCCCTCCCCTAGCCGGCAGCCCCCACCGGGTTTGGACTCACTTGGAGGTGTAGACGCATTCGAAGGCCAGCGTCCCGGTCCTCTGGAAGCTCCTGCCTTTGTGGGTCTTACTCTCGTGTTCCACCTTGTGGGTGAAGAACGCTGTGAGGGGGGCAGGGAGGTGAGGAGAGGGTCACAGTCAGACACTCCGGGGTGGAGGTGAGGACGGGGGCTCGGACCTTTCAACTGTCTCCCCAAGACTTTAAGATGCTTCCTGGATTCTGGAGGCCGAGGAGGAGGAGGAGGAGGAGAAAGAGTAGGAGGAGGAAGAAGGAGAATGAAGAGGAAGGAGGAGAAAGAGGAGGAGGAGGAGAAGGAAAAGGATGAATAGAAGGAGGAGAAGGATGAGAAGGAGGAAGAGGAGGAGAAAGAGGAGGAGGAGATGGAGAAGGAAAAGGAGGAAGAGAAGGAGGAGGGGGAGAAGGAGAAGGAGGAGGAGAAAGAGGAGAAGGAGGAGGAGAATGAAGGAGTGAATGAATGAATGAATGAATTAATGAATGAGTGCACAGAGGGCTGAAGGATTTGCACACAGGGTCAAGTCCATCGGTCATGTGGACGGAGCCCAGAGGGAAGGAGCTGATAACACATCATTATAACACATCATTATAACATACTAATAACATGTTTGCCATCCTCCCCGGCAGCGTCATGTGACCCAGGTCATAGGACAAGGACCCCCGTGTGACCCCTCAGGCAGGTTATCCAGAGGGATAGCACTTACCATCAGACCAACCTCCAGGAGGTGACATCTGAGGAGCTGGGAGGGACTGGCCTGGAAGGACATTCTTTGAGCTCCACAGCTCATTCCAGCACATCGGGTAATGTATTTAAATACATTCAAATTTATTTAAATATATGTGTATTTAAATATAATCAAACACATTCAAATATATTTAAATGAGCTTAAATGCTTGAGGTTCATGGACAATGAGAGACAGAGACAGAGAGACAGTGAGAGACAGAGACAAACAGAGAGAGACAGAGACACAGAGACAGAGACAGGGACAGAGACAGAGAGAGAGACTGACAGAGACCGAAACAGAGAGACAGAGACACAGAGACAGAGACAGAGATAGAGAGAGACAGAGACAGACAGAGAGACAGACACACAGAGAGACAGAGACAGAGATAGAGACACAGAGAGTCAGAGACAGACACATACAGAGACAGAGATGGAGACATGCAGAAAGAGAGAGACAGAGACACACACAGAGACACAGATGGAGACAGACAGAGAAAGAGACACAGACACAGATACACAGAGAGAGACAGACACAGAGATACAGAGATAGAGAGACTGAGAGAGATAGAGAGACAGGGACAGAGAGAGACAGAGACAGGGACAGAGAGAGACACAGAGAGAGAAAGACAGAGAGACAGAGAGACAGAGACAGAGACATAGACACAGAGAGACAGAGACAGACATACAGAGAGACAGAGTCAGGGACAGACAGACACAGAGAGACAGAGACAGAGAGAGACAGAGACACACACAGAGACAGAGATGGAGATATACAGAGAGAGACAGAGACAGAGAGACAGAGATACAGAGAGAGACAGAGACAGAGAGAGACAGAGACAGAGACAGAGATACAGAGACAGAGATACAGAGAGAGGCAGAGAGACAGGGACAGAGGCAGAGAGACAGGGACAGAGACAGAGAAAGACAGAGAGACTGAGAGAGACAGAGACAGAGAGACAGAGACAGAGACACAGAGAGACAGAGTCAGAGAGAAAGAGACAGAGAGACAGAGTCAGAGAGAAAGAGACAGAGATACAGAGAGAGGCAGAGAGGGAGACAGAGACAGAGAGACAGAGACATAGAGAGACACAGAGAGAGAGACAGAGACAGAGAGAGACACAGAGAGAGACACAGAGATACAGAGAGAGGCAGAGAGAGAGACAGAGACAGAGAGAGAGACAGAGACAAAGAGAGACACAGAGAGAGAGAGAGCCAAAGAGACAGAGATACAGAGAGACAGAGAGACAGGGACAGAGAGAGAGACAGAGACAGAGAGATTGAGACAGAGAGATACAGAGAAAGAGACAGAAACAGAGAGACACAGAGAGAGAGATAGAGACAGAGAAACAGAGACAAGGACAGACAGACACAGAGAGACAGACACAGAGAGAGACAAAGACGGAGGCAGAGACAGAGATAGAGAGAGACAGAGACAGACAGACAGAAAGACAGATACACAGAGAGACAGAGACAGAGATAGAGACAGAGACAGAGACACAGAGAGACAGAGACACAGACAGAGAGACAGAGAAAGACACAGAGAGAGTCAGAGACAGACAGAGACACCGAGAGATAGAGACACACACAGAGACAGAGATGGAGACATTCAGAAAGACAGACAGAGACACACACAGAGACACAGATGGAGACAAAGAGACAGAGACACAGACACAGATACATAGAGAGAGAGAGAGACAGAGACAGAGACAGAGAGACAGAGACAGAGACTGAGAGAGATAGAGAGACAGGGACAGAGAGAGACAGAGACAGGGACAGAGACACAGAGAGACACAGAAACAGAAAGACAGAGAGACAGAGACAGAGACAGACAGAGACATAGAGAGACACAGAGAGACAGAGACAGACATACAGAGAGACAGAGACAGGGACAGAGACAGACACAGAGAGATAGAGATAGAGAGAGACAGAGACAGACACAGAGAGACAGAGATAGAGAGAGACAGAGAGAGACAGAGACACACACAGAGACAGAGATGGAGATATACAGAGAGACAGAGACACAGAGAGACAGAGACAGAGAAACAGAGACAGAAAGAAAGAGACAGAGATACAGAGACAGAGATACAGAGAGAGGCAGAGACAGGGACAGAGACAGAGAAAGACAGAGACAGAGAGAGACAGGGACAGAGACATAGACAGAGATACTGAGAGACAGAGACAGAGACACAGAGAGACAGAGACAGACACATAGTCAGAGAGACAGAGTCAGAGAGAAAGAGACAGAGAGACAGACACAGAGAGAGACAGAGACAGAGAGGCATAGATAGGGATAGAGAGAGACAAAGACATTGACACAGAGAGACAGAGATAGAGACAGACTGAGACCGAAAGAGACAGAGAGATACAGAGACAAATACAGAGACAGGGATGGAGACCGACAGAGAGACAGAGACAGAGAGAGACACACACAGAGAGAGACAGAGAGACAGAGACAGAGATACAGAGAGAGACAGAGAGAGACAGAGACAGAGAGAGACACAGAGAGAGACAGACAGAGCCAAAGAGACAGATACAGAGAGAGACAGAGACAGGGACAGAGAGACAGAGACAGAGAGACTGAGACAGAGCTATATAAAGACAGAGAAAGAGACAGAGACAGAGAGACACACAGAGAGAGATAGAGACAGAGAAACAGAGACAAGGACAGACAGACACAGAGAGACAGACACAGAGACAGATACAGAGAGAGACAGAGAGAGCATGGTTGGAGGTGTGAGCATGCAGGGAGGTGTGATCATGCAGGGAGGTGTGAGCGTGCTTGTAGGTGTGAGTGTGGTAGGAGGTGTGAGCCTGCAGGGAAGTGTGAGGAACATGCAGGGAACTGTGAGGAGCATGCAGGGAGGTGTGAGCGTGCAGGGAAGTGTGAGCATGGTAGGAGGTATGTGCATGTGCGTGGTAAGAGGTGTGATCCTGGTATGAGTTGTGAGCGTGCAGGTAGGTGTGAGTGTGGTAAAAGGTGAGTGTGGTAGGAGGTGTGGGCGTGCAGGGAGGTGTGAGTGTGCAAGGAGGTGTGAGTGTGCAGGTAGGTGTGAGCATGCAGGTAGGTGTGAACGGTCCAGGAGTTATCATTTACCTCACCTTAAGGAAAGAATCAGCTATTCCACCCATAGCTATTGGACCCAATCCTGTCCTCACCCCTCCCGCACAGATAGAACCCAAGAAAAATGATTTTCCTGCACGGACAGAGCCTAAGCAAAATGTCCCTGCCTCCCCGACTCCTTCCTTTGCTGATAAGCCTATCCCCTCCTTGATTGAAGATGGGATTGATACACGCCATATTAATTTAGACCTTGTTAATCATACCTTTTTAGCCCTGAATCATACACACCCTGAACTTACTGAGTCCTGTTGGCTTTGGTATGATTCTGCCCCACCCTTTTATGAAGGCATTGCTGTCACTGAGGAAATCTTCTACTCCTCTGACCATTCTAAATGCAGATGGTCACAACAGGCTGAGGCTAGATTGACGGTGACTTCTGTTTCTGGCCTTGAGTTATGCATAGGCAACAGTATTCTTCAGAAACACAGACATCTTTGTAATGTAACCATTACACCATCAAACCACTTTCCCAATTATATCCTCCCAGGCAACGATAGCTGGTAGATTTGCAGTAATGTATATATACCCTGCATATATACCCCTCACCTCAAAAGCAATTTTACTACCTTCTGTGTCCTTGTCCAATTAATTCTCCGCCTGATTTATTATTCTGGGGAAGATTTTGCCCGGTTTTGGGACCCCATTAATGACCATGCATTGCTTAGAACAAAAAGAGAGGCCATAACAGCTATTACACTAATTGTCCTCCTCGGCCTCGGAGCTGTGGGTGCTGGGACGGGTATAATCTCTCTCCTTCTCTCCAACAAGCATTACTCTGACCTTTGCTGGACAATTGACAAGGATGTTGAGAGACTGGAGATTGGCATCACCAACTTGGAGAAATCCCTCGTCTCACTGTCTGAAGTTGTCCTACAAAATAGAAGAGGGCTAGACTTGCTTTTCCTTCAGAAAGGGGGACTCTGTGCTTCACTGAAGGAAGAGTGCTGCTTTTATGCAGATTATACTGGGATTGTAAGGGACAGCATGGATAAGATTAGGGAAGGCCTAGAAGAGAGAAAGAGACAGAGAGAACAAGAGGAGAGTTGGTTTTATAATTGGTTTTCAACCTCTCCCTGGCTCACCACCTTCCTTCCTTCAATTGTGGGACCCATGGTGGGTTTCCTTCTCCTCATATCTTTTGACCCATGGGCCATTAAAAGACTTACTAGCTTTGTAAAACAACAAATTGACTCCTTGGCATCTAAACCTATACAAGTTCATTATCACAGACTTGATTTGGCTGACAGAGGCTTAGCTGAGCCCAAGGAAGATTGCTGACAGTCTATCACATGGGTCTTGACTACTTGCATTTGGCTCTCATGAGAACAGCATACTCAGATAAATGCTTGCCTGATGTAGCCTGGGTACCTATAAGGGGTGCAAGACAAAGTACTGCAGGGGGAGGGCCCAATTGCCCCCTTCT
This sequence comes from Meriones unguiculatus, assembly GCF_030254825.1. NCBI lineage: Eukaryota > Metazoa > Chordata > Mammalia > Rodentia > Muridae > Meriones > Meriones unguiculatus. Next base: position 15,785 of record NW_026843592.1, on the reverse strand, counting down.
GAGTCCCCTGAGAAGCAAACCTGATTGCATAGAGGTTGGTGTCTGATTACCCCTAACCACAACCTGCTGGGGATGCCCTCAGGTGTTGATGGGGTCTTCCTCTCCTCCCCAAAGAGACACCCGAAAAGGCTGCAAAATGCCTTGGGAGGATCAGGTCACTACTTCCCCCCTCTGGTTAATGCCCACCATCTGCAAAAGACCTCATGTTCAAAACCTACCTGCTAGCCTCTTAAATTGTTTAAGAAGGGAGGAGATGCTGGGAGCCAAAGCTATTTACTGAAGCCAAAGCCAATTAGTGAGCCAAAGCCATTTAGTGGAGCCAATGCCATTTAGTGGAAAAGTTACCAACAGCTGCACAAGGACCCTAGGTCATGGGTGATAGATTTATGTGAGAACACCTTGGAACATCCTTGAGATATCTTAAGGAAACATTCTTGAGGTATCTTGCAGGAGGTATCTCAAACCATAAAGCACTCTTGCTATCTTCTGCAGCAGTAAATTAGCCTTCCCCTTTTCCTGCCTTCTCCCTAAAGAGTTGTGTAAAATTTTCAAATAAACAAGGCTTTGATCAGACAAACAGACTTAGCCTCATTCTTTGTGTCTTTTTGTCTTACTTCATTCTTTCCAACACCCCCCCCCCATTTAGGAACCTGTTGAAGTCCCACGGGTTGGGACACTAAAGAGAAAGATTTTTATCATATGTAAACCAATCATCATCTTCATTGTTATATAGTTGAGAAATTAAACTCTCATGCCCTTTAAAAATTCTTATTACAAATTATTTTAACCATTGTATTTCCAGACTTGAAGCAACCATATATCTATTATTAGTAAAATGGTTTTTAAAAGAAGCACCATATTTGATAACCATATACATCCTTACTCTTATGCCTGAACCTCAAATACTATGCAACAATATGAAATATTAAACTAATTTTCAGTTATATTTATTAGAAAAAATAAATATGCTGAATATTCCATATATTCCGGAATATATATCTTAAAAACAAAATGAGCAAAGAAACCAAACAAGACAACAAAAAAAAGAAGAATTGGAAAATACTATAGTGCCATTAAAACAGTGCTCAAATTGGGGTGTCAGTTGGTGTTTTTGTTGAAGAATAATATAAAGGATCCTTATAGTAGTGGGAATGTCTTACTGTTCACTGTATAAAGACTTATATCCTGGTTCTTTGGTTGGAAAAGGCTGATGCTCATGAGATAATTTGCTGTAAGTTTAGTCTCAAGTATTGCAGTGATGGTAGGTAGTGTCACTTTTTAAGAGACAAGGTCTGTATTGAAGATATTCTGTCATTGGAAGCGCTACCATTTAGAGAGATTGATGTTTTACTGAAATTATTTGTAATCTTTGCATCAAGAGAGGAAGAGAGTAAGGAAATGTCTTATTCACTGTCTGGATTCTTCTCACATGTGCTTTCTCCTAAATGTCATATCCATGAGGTTATTTGCTATGAAATGACCTCTGCTGGTTATCATGTCCCCAAAAATAAATGGATAAGACTAGGCTATTTGTCCTTACAAAACAGTAAGCAACATAATATTGTCATTGGATGTCTGTTTTTGATAGTACACTGTAGTTTGGAGGTGCACATTACTGCTGATTTTAATCAATATCTAAAAATCATATGTATCATATTATATAGCTATCATATATATGTAAATGCTATGTAAAAACGTAAATTTAATAAAACACTTTTAGTGCAAAAATTGTTCAAAAGAACTTGTTGAATTTAAAAGTGTTAAGGAAATGAAATGCATATGTCACTTTGTCAGTTATGGCTTGAGCCTTGGAATGGTGACATCACAGTGGTTTCTCCCCTGATTACTACAGAATGTTTACACTTCAGTGGTTCATCTACAAACTGCTGTAGCCATTTTGGTTAGTACCAGGAAAGAAAAGGATAATTTTGTGCCCAGTGAAAGTTCTCTATTCCAGGCTCAACTGTAAAGGTATTTAAAATGACTATTATGATTCCCATGGTAGACTAATGGTTTCAGGAAATGTTCTGTCTTTATTTCTCTAGAACATGTGGACTAATTCTTAATAGTTGCTTCATGAAAAGTTACTTCTGATAACAACAGTCAATACCATTTTCCCCAGGAAACAAAGTTATCATGTCAGAGAGGTATGCTCTGAACTGTTTAAGAGATTGATATGTGCATATCTTCAAAATTATCTGCCCAGGTTATGAGAGATTAATTTCTGTTTCATCTAGTTGTTTTACCCAGTATGCCAACAAAGATTTCCTGGAAACTGCTCAGATTTTAGGCCAAAACCCAATAACTTTCTGGTTTCAAACATATGTTTCTCAATATGAAGCATTGATAAAGCTAAAGAAGGTGAACAGTTGGTCCCTTTTAGAACATTTCATCACTCCAGAAAAAAAAAAAAAAAAAAAAACACCTTCTCTACAATATATTAGCAACTGAACAAAATGGTTTATAAGCTTCATAGTAGCTTTTTGTAAGTCTTCTGTTGTGACCCGTAGCTGTCAGGAGTCACTTGCAGCCATGAATCTCATTCCTAACATCCATAAATCATGACCCACACTAAACTGTGCCCACTGACTCGTCCATGAGACCTGACCCCACTTGACAAGTGTGTCTGAATGACTATGCTATTGCCTAGTGGTGACCACGTCCAGAGTAGCCTCACAGTCTGTCAAGGGGGATATACAAGAAGACCCTCACTGTGGTCTAGAGTGAAGAAGATGACCATGTGTGGGAGTTAATTTATTGTTAGGGGTCCAGGTCCAGGCAGACTCAGACAGACTGCCACATTTTCCTGAGTTAAGTTTTGATAAATGACAAAGTATCTGTCATGGGTAGACAAAGACATTCTGTAAAGATCTGTGGTTGACACTACTTTGGCTTTATTTCAGGTATTCTTGGATGAGGAGAGCCTTGGTGAAAAGGATTTCATATCAATAAATTTGGTTGAATTTTTATGGAAAGGAAGAGCATTTGGTCTCACTTACATGACACAGTTGTTTATTGATTGCTGCACAGAATATGAACTCAAAGGAGGTCAAAATAGGCTGTGAATAAACTTTTACAAACATTCAAGTTGGAGAGGATACCAAAGTCCAGATGAAACAAAGCTGAGCCATCTACTGGTTGGAGCCCTGCCCCACCCATCTTCCCATTATATAACATTGAAGGCTGTGCTCACTACAGCACAGTTGGGCAGAAAGGAAGCCCTGCAAAAGGTAGCATGCAAAGCAGGAGGGAGAGCACATAGGAGTAATTTGCTGACAGACAAGCAAAGATGGATCTGATTTCAGCTTTCTCCCCGGAAACCTGGGTCCTCCTGGCAATCAGTCTCATGCTCCTCTACTGGTGAGTAACCTCCAAAGTTCCTCCCCAGACCATGTCCTAGTGATTGGGGTAATACTCAGACCTATTTTGTATGGAAGGTCACAACTGGTTTTGGAAGCTGGGGCTGGAAAGACAATGACTCAGTGACTAAGAGTACTGGCTGTTGTTTTAGAGGACCCAGGTCTGAACATCAACAAGGAGCTGGCTGTCACCACTAACTGTAGTTCCAGGGTATCCAACACCCTCCACAGGCACCAGAATAAAAATTTAAAAAGTAATAGCAGAAGTTGAAATAAAGTCTTGTATAAACATTATAAAATTTTGTGTTTTTATTCATTTTGGTTAGGGGCATCACTATTACAGTGTGTGTGTGTGTATGTGTATGTGTGTGTGTGTGTGTGTGTACATGCGTAGTTCAGAGGACAACTTTGCAGAATCAGTTCCCTCGTATTGTGTGCGTCCTGGAGATCCAACTCAGATTATCAATACTGGCAGCCAGTGTCTCTCCCTGTGGTGTCATCTTGAAGGTCCCAAATGAAATGACAACGGAATTAATTTTGCATTTTAATTTTTTAGTGGTATGAGTAATGAAGCCAGAGCCTATATCTAGTAGGCAATACCTTTACTACTGAACAATAGCTCCAGTGATACTACATCTCAAAGTTCATACTGATGTTATGCAGATATTCTGGGTATCTCTACCCTTCTTCTATTACCTCTTGGTGAGGTTTACTGATAAGGTTTACACCTGATACGGCCTGATTGACTTTTGTGTGAACCCTAGATCCACCAGAACTCAGTAGGCACAGAAATGAACAGTGTGATGCCATGCACACAGGTTCCTTCACCATTTCCTAAACTCTCTGGAAACTGGAGGGGCAGCCATGTTGATTTGTTTTATTGTTTTGGTTATGGTCATGTTTCTCTTGTGTGTGGTTACAAGACTCTCTCTTTCTCCTTATAGGTTTGGGACTCGTACACATGGAGTTTTTAAGAAACAGGGAATTCCTGGGCCCACACCTCTGGCCTTTTTAGGAACTGTACTGAATTACTACAAGGTGGGTATTGATTGAGCTTTTCATATGGTTTCTCTTGATTGCCAATTATGGCTCATTCTAATAAGTGCTCTTTGAGAGAAAACTTTGAGACTTCAGGCCTTCATACTGTGTGTTCTCATAGTTCTAGAGAATTTCTGTGTGTCTCCTAGGGCTCTATTGCCAAATTAACAATGTGAGTGTGTGTGTGTGTGTGTGTGTGTGTGTGTGTGAGAGAGAGAGAGAGAGAGAGAGAGAGAGAGAGAGAGAGAGAGAGAGAGAGAGAATGGTTATTATACTGTGTGTGCAGGCATCTTAGTCCTAGGGACAGAACTCAGGTTATCAGGCTTGGTGTCAAGTACTTCTCATTTGGAGCCATCTCTCTGGCCCTATTTATTGAGACTCAACTTCACAGTAAGTGAAGTGTTTAGGCTTAGATTTTTCAACAAACCTACTTTATTTAAGGTTCTTCAACACTTCTGGCTCTCTTCCACCCACTGACCAGAGGTAGGAAAAGAAAAGAAGGTTATTAGTAATAAGGGGTTGTAGACATTTTAGAAGTATTTCCTTGGAACAAGTCCACTCTTCATTGACCTGAACCCAGCAGTCCAGTCCAAAGGCCAACACCAAACTACAACACAGATCAGCATGATTCAGAAGATCATAGCAAGTCAGTGAGAGCTGCAAGCCTCATTTGGATTTCCCCAGGAAGTTCTCTGGAATGTTTGTCTCTGGGAAGTCAAGTGTTGAAGACAGAAGACCAGCAAAGTGCTGTAGAGAATGTTATCTCACTGTCTGTGGGCTTTTATATATCTCCTCTCCTCAGAGTTCACACACAGGTGTTTTCAGGTGGACAGTCATGCCCCTTGCATGAGACAGTTTGTAGCAAGACATCACATGCCCTCTCACAAGACAGCCTGTAGCAAAACATCACATGACACATCTGAATTTTCAAAAAACCCTGAAACTTCTACATCAGAAATGCCAGGATCTCCAGCTCATTCAGTCTTGATATTCTGACTTTGTGAACAATCAAAGAAGAGTTTGTTTTTTACCCAGTGTAGATTCTGAGAAGGTACTATTGCACTTATTTGGAAAAAATCTTGAAGGGGTTTTCAACTTCTAGGACACAGAAGTATGCACTAGATTTAAAATCTCCTCTTTGTACCAGGCTTATGTTCAACAATTTTTTTTCTTTTGGTTGACTATTTCTGAAGCATCCACTTATAACAGGCCAATATACACACTTTTGGGGAATTTTTCATATACTGGAGTTTTCTGCATAGTCATTGAACCTCTGAACTTATTTCTATGGTTCTAGCCCCAGCATTTACTATTCATGGCATGCTTAGGATCTTCTTGAGAACCAAAGTAACTAGAATATTTTGCTTCACTATGGGTTCTGGGTAATGATAGCTTCATATAGTAAGAAGATTTCATTGTGTATCTGTGTTTGGCTGTGTGCAGGTTTGTGCATGTGAGTGTAGTTCTTACAGGAGACATAAAAGGGTGCTTTGTTCCCTGGAGCCAGAGTTAGAGATGCATGTAAGAATCTGGAAATCAGTACTGGGAACACAGACCCTCTGCAGTGCTTTTAACTGATGAGCCATATCTCCAGCTTCCAATGACAAAATTTTAGCTTCTGTTTTGTTTTTGCAGTCCTGAGAATGATATCCAGGATCTTAAGTGTGCTAGGCAACGTGCTCTGTCTCTGAAATATAACTACAGCTGCTTCTCTTTTTTAAAATTTTTTATTAATTACATTTTATTCATTTTGTATCCCCCCATAGGCCCCTCCCTCCTCCCTCCTGATCCCACCTTCCCTCCTCTTTCTGCATGCATGCCACTCCCCAAGTCCACTGATAGGGGAGGTTCTCCTCTCCTTTCTGATCTTAGTCTATCAGTTCACATCAGAAGTGGCTGCATTGTCCTCTACTGTGGCCTGGTAAGGCTGCTCCCCCCCAGGGGGAAGTGATCAAAGAGCAGGCCAGTCAGATTATGTCAGAGGCAGTCCCTCTTCCCATTACTATGTAACCCACTTGGACACTGAACTGCCATGGGCTACATCTGTGCAGGGGTTCTAGGTTATCTCCATGAATAGTCCTTGGTTGGAGTATGAGTCTCTGGGAAGTTCCCTGTGTTCAAATTTTCTTGCTTCTCTTTCTTTAATGGCAGAATCTTATGCATGAGTCTGAGTTGCGAATATCTGAGACAGGATGATGGCTGTCAGTCACCTCAAATATTTAACTATAAAGTGAAATCTTTTTCTCCTATTCCTTTTAAAGATTCATTAAAGGCAAAACCACTAGAGAAAGAATGATTAAACAAAATTACTGGGAAATTAATGAAAATTCAATGTTCCATGCAGACTTTTATTAATTTTTAATTTATTTTTAATTGCAGTTTATTCACTTTATATCCCAGCTGTAGCCCCCTCTCCCATTTCCTCCCAGTCCCACCCTCCCTCCCTCTTCTTCTCCTATGCCCCTATCCCAGTCCAATGATAGGGGAGGTCCTCCTCCCTTTCCATCTGACCCTATTCTATCAGGTCTCATCAGGACTGGCTTCATTGTCTTCTTCTGTGGCCTCATAAGCTGCCTCCCCCTCAGGAGGAAGTGATCAAAGAGCCAGCCCATGAGTTCATGTCAGAGACACTCTCTGTTTTTATTACTGGGGAACCCTCTAGGACACTGAGCTGCCATGGGCTACATCTGCACAAGGGTTCTAGGTTATGTCCATGCATGGTCCTTGTTTGGAGTACCAGTCTCACAAAAGACCCCAGATCTTTTGGTTCTGTTGCTCTCCTTGTGGAGCTCCTGGCTCCTCCATGTCTTTGTATCTCCCCGTTCTTTCATAAGATTCCCTGTGCTCTGCCCAAAATTTGGCTATGATTCTCAGCATATGCTTTGATACCCTGCTGGGTAGAGTATCTCAGAGGCCCTCTTTGGTAGGCTCCTGTCATATTCCCTGTTTCCCCATCTTCTGATGTCTGTCCCATTTGTCTTCTGAATGAAAATTGAGCATCATATACAGGGTCGTCCTCTTTGATTAGCTTCCTTAGTTGTACAGACTTTAGTATGATTATCCTACATTATATGTGTAATACGCATTTATAAGTGAGTATATACCATGTAGACTTTAATTCTAGGTGGATAATTTGTGACTTACCTGTTCCATGGTCATTGTCCCAGATAGATGTTCCTGAACTCACATCAAAAGGACATGAGGCAAAGCTTGTGTTGCTGTTGGCTCAGGTTTCTTCTTAAGGTTCTATGCTTATCTTGTACATTCTTTAAAAATTTTCATTATCGTTTTCATCATCATCACCATCAAATTTATGTCCATGTGTGTATTGTATGTATCTTGTGTCTGTGTAGGTAATTGTGTCTATGAGTGTGCATGCAGAGGCTACAGAAAGATGTGCTGCTCTATCACTGTGTTTTCCCACTGAGACATCTTGCTGGTGATACTTCAATCATCTCTGAAGAACTTTTCTCTGTCAGAGACAATAAACCTGATTTCATGGGATTTGAGGTTTTTGTGCTCTGGCTGCACAAGAGTCAGTGCATACAGGACAATAATGGATTTCATACTGTTTGTCTCTTCAGGGTATTTGGAAATATGATGTAGAATGCTATAAAAAGTATGAAAAAATATGGGGGTGAGTATTCTGGAAAGTTCCATCAAGTCAACTCTTTTTAGGAGAAGGTGCCCTACTTATGCAAGGACAATACCAGCCCAGAACTGTAGTAATGGACATCTCTTTTGTGAAGGTACTTTCACATGTCAGTCATTAAATGTCACTGCTTATAGTCCTAATTAACTTGAGAACATTGCACACTGTTTTTTAAAGGGTTTTGATGTTTTATCCAGTGTCCTAACCTCTTCTGAAACTTCATTACATTTTCTGAATGTAATGAATTTTCATTACATGAAATACATTCAGTGCTCTGAAAATTTGTAATACTATCTCCTTGCCACATCCACTCACTTCTCTTTAGAAGCCCATACTTTCACTTTATTGTTGACTTTACATGTGCAGAAGTTTTATTTTTTAATGCTAGAGCATAAATCATTTGCCAAGGCCTTAGCTGTGTCATCCTATTATTGCTTTCAAAGACCATGTTAGAGACTTTGTTGTGATTGTTTATATTTTACTTCAAACCAAGGGGGACACATGCCATCAGGCACATATGTAGGTCAGATAACAATTGTGGAAGTAAGTTTTGTACCTTCAGGTGATTTAACTCAGTCCATCTGACTTGGTACAAGTCCTTTTTATCTGCTGAACAATCTCATCAGCACCAGCTAGGATTTTTATGACTGTACATCATTGTGTCCTGTTGAATTAAACTGACTTTGGAGAGACAATGTATTTAAAAACCACAACTTTCTTCCTCGAATCTCTGGCATTAAGGTTCTTTCTATAAAGCAGCCAAGCGAGTAAAAGCAGTTGTTTTCTGTCATTGATGCTGGAAGTTTAGTGAGAGCCTTGGAGCAAATGTCATCATGCTGTGAGACACAAACATGTGGGAAGAGGCTCTGGCTCTACCTGCCTCTTCATCTCTTCTTATCCATTCTTAGGAACCACAGGTCTGAACACAGGGCTCTACTAAGTTGATATAGCCCATAAAGACCATATCATTCAATGCAAACTGCAGGCTTTTCTGTCTGTCCAATGGCCCTGTATGAACTTCTCCTTGCAATATTATTGCTTGCTGGCAATTGATAGTGATTTTTCATTTTTCTCTGACCTAATAACTTCTCTCTCTCTCTCTCCAGTGTCTGTTGAGGACTAGTCATGTGTTATGTATTCAAATGCTATTTCAGTGCCTTGAGATCTGGTTACTGCCATGCCATGGATATTGTTATGATGTTTAACTATCTCCTGTAACCATGGGATGTGAAGGAATATTTTTCAATTATCTATTACTAGATGATTAGTATACCTATACCCGGGCAGGGCAGAAGGAGGTAGATGGGACTATGGTTCTTGGGCTTTGGGCACAGAAGAATGGTGGGTAGAAAGACAGGTACTGGAAGAGGTAGAGGAAGAAAGCAGAGAGCTATCACAGCTTAGCTTGAAAGAAGCATATGTTGGTATGGATGGAGGAAATTATACATATGAGAGAATATGCAAGTGTTTATGGAATTATGGGTGGAAGGCAGCCTGGGTTGGGGCTTGGAAGTAAAGGTTGTTTAGAAGGTTACTATCTACTTTGCCCCAGGTGATATAAGGCTATTCTAAAATCTATCAGTTGTCTGTGTCTTTTATTGACTGTGATAGTGGGTTAATAAATATTTTTAGACTAACCACAACAAAGGTCTCTTCATGTAGCCCTGGCTATCCTGAAACTCACTATGTAGACTAGGCTTTCTTTGAGTTTGGAGATCAGTCAGAGTCTCCCTTCTAAGTGCTGAGATTAGAGACATGTGCCTATATTTGTATAGGGTGCCTAGTTATGCATGGTCTTTCATTGGTGCTTCAGTCTCCACAAGATGCTCTCGACTCTGTTTAGCTGGCTCTCTTGGTCTTCTTGTGGAGTTCCTGTCCACTCCAGATACTTCTATCTCTGCACACAAAGACCCCACTTTTCCACAAGACTCCCTATGCCTTACCCAGGGTTTGGCTGTGAGTCTCAGCATCTGTTTCTATCTGCTGCTGGATGGAGACTCTCAGAGACAGCTATGCTGGGCATTTATTTGTGATCACAGCAAAGTATCATTGATAGTGTCAGGCATTGGTTGTAGATTCCCTCAATCTCTGCTCTATCTTTATCCTTGCACATCTTGTAGATAGAGTAAATTTGGAGTCAATGTTTTTGTGGGTTACTTGGTGTTCCCCTTTCAACAAGGGGTCCTATCTAGTAAGAGGGTGTCCTCTTCAGTCTCCATAACCCCTGCTGCTAGGTGTCTCAGCCAGATCATCCCCATATTCTCCCAGAAGCCTCTAGGTTGTCATAGGTCTCCTGCTTGTCAAAGAGATGTCCCCACTCTGTTTATTTTCTCTCTGTCCTCCTGCTTCTGCTCTCCCAAGGTCTGATCTCCACTTTCATTTCTCTCTATGCTCCCTCTCCTACCTTGTTCCTTTTCTTTAACCACTTCTGATATCTCTTCTATTTCCTTCTGAGTGTGATTTAAGCACCCTTCTTTGGGTCCTCCCTGTTACTTATCTCCTTTGGGTCTGTGAATTGTGGTATGGTTATGCTGTACTATATGGTTAATATCCACTTATAATTGAGTACACACCATGAGTGTCTTTCTGCTTCTCAGTTACTTCACTCAGGGTGACCTTTTCTAGTTCTACATTTTGCCTGCAAATTCCATAATACTCTTGTTTTTAATAGCCAAACAGTATTCTATTGTGTAAATGTACCACAGTTTCTTTATCCATTCTTCACTTGAGAGATATCTGGGTTGTCTCCAGATTCTGGCTATTAAGAATAAATCTGCTATGATCATAGTTGAACAGATGTCCTGATTGAATGGTAGAGCATGTTTTGGGTATCTACCTAGGAGTGGTATACCTGGATCTTGAGATAGAGCTATTCATGATTTTTTGAGAAACCTCCAGATTACTTTAAAAAAGGAATGTACAAGTTTACACTCCCACCAGCAATGGAGGAATATTAATATTAATATTATTTTACTATCAATATTTTATCAATTATTTATTAATAACTATCTTCATTAACAACATACTAATAAATAATTAATTATTAGTATTATTTAGTCATTAATAATTATATTTATTGATATATTATTAATGGACAATAAAATAAATAATTAATTATTAAAAAATATTGATGAAAGTTATTAATAAAATAAATAATTATTAATAAGAATGTTAATATGCATTAATATGGTGCATATTTATATGTATTTATATTATATATTTATATATAAATATATGTTATGAATAAATAATAAAATAAATAATTAATTTTTAAAAATGTTGATAAGAGTTATTAGTAAAAATAAATAATTATTAATAAAAATGTTAATATGCATTAATATAAAAATATATTTATATTATACATTTATATTATATATTTATATATAATATAAATATATGTTATCCATAATTAATAAAATAAAAATTAATTATTAATAAGACCGCCAATGAAAAGAATTATTAATAAAAATAAATGATTATTTATTAATAATTATATTTATTAATAATGCATATTAATAAATAATTACTTATTTATTGCAAATTTGTTGATGTTAATTTAATAATAATTTTTTATTTTAAATTATTATTAATTAATATTTTATATTAATTTTTTCTTTTTTATTTTTTTCATTGTTTTTATTTTATTATTATTTTTTTTATCAGTTACATTTTATTAACTCTGTATCCAGGCCGTGTCCCGATCTCTCATTCCCTCCCAGTCCCTCCCTCCCTCCCTCATCTCCACCATGCCCCTTTCCAAGTCCACTGATAGGGGGGACCTCCTCCCCATTCATCTGATCCTGTTTTATCAGGTATCTTCAGGACTGGCTGCAAAGTCCTCCTTTGTGGCCTAACAGGACTGCTCCTCCCTTCGGGGGTGGGGAGACCAAAGAGCCAGTCATTGAGTTCCTGTTAGAAATAGTCCTTGTTCCCCTCACTTTTGGAAACCAATTGGTTACTGAGCTACCACAGGCTACATCTGAGTGGAGGTTCTAGGTTATATCCATACATGGTCCTTGGTTGAATGTCAGTCTCAGAAAAGACCCTGTGCCCAGATATATTTGGTCCTTGTGGAGCTCCTATCCTTTCCCCATCAGACTAACTCCCCTTTTTTTCTTATGATTCCGTGTACTCTGCCAAAGGTTTGGTCATGAGTCTTTGCTTTGAAAACACTGCTAGTTAGAGTCTTTCAGATGCGCTCAGTAGACTCCTGTCATATGTTCAATGCACATCCGATCTGTCTTTCTAAACGAGGATTGATCATCTTATGCCATGTCTGCTCTCTTGATTATCTTTTTTAGGTGTATAGATTTCATTATGTTTATCATATCTTATAGGTCTATATAAGTGAGTATATCCCATGTTTGTCTTTCTCCTTCTGGGATATTTCACTCAGAATGATCTTTTCTAGATCCCACCATTTGCCTGCAAATTTCATGATTTCCTCCTTTTTGATTGCTGAGTAGTATTCTATTGTGTAAAAATACCACAATTTCTGTACCCATTCCTCTATTGATGGGCATCTGGGTTGTTTCCAGGTTCTGGCTATTACAAATAAAGCTGCTATAAACATGGTTAAGCAAGTATCCCATTTGTGTACTTGAGTGAACTTTGGGTATATACCTAGGAGTGGTATAGCTGGGTCTGGAGGAAGCACTATTCCTAATTGTCTTAGAAAGCGCCAGATAGCTTTCCAGAGTGGTTGTACCAGTTTACATTCCCACCAGCAGTGGAGGAGGGTTCCCCTTTCTCCACAACCTCTCCAGCATGTGTTGTTGCTTGAGTTTTTCATCTTGGCCATTCTGATGGGTGTAAGGTGATATCTCAGGGTCGTTTTGATTTGCATTTCCCTGATGGCTAATGAGGATGAGCATTTCTTTAAGTGTTTTTCTGCCATTCGATATTCCTCTGTCGAGAATTCTCTGTTTAGCTCTGTTCCCCATTTTTTAATTGGATTACTTGGTTTGCTGCTTTTCAGCTTCTTTAGTTCTTTGTATATACTGGATATTAGTCCTCTGTCAGATAAAGGTTTAGTGAAGATTCTTTCCCAATCTGTAGGCAGTCGTTTTGTTTTGATGACGGTATCCTTTGCTTTACAGAAACTTTTCAGTTTCATGAGGTCCCATTTATTGATTGTTGCTCTTAGAGCCTGTGCTGTTGGTGTTCTGTTCAGGAAGTTGTCTCCTGTGCCAATGAGTTCTAGGCTGTTCCCCACTTTTTTTTCCAATTGATTTAGGGTATCTGGTTTTATGTTGAGGTCCTTGATCCACTTTGACTTTAGTTTTGTGCAGGGTGATAAATATGGATCTATTTTCATTTTTCTGCATGTAGACATCCAGTTGGTCCAGCACCATTTGTTGAAGATGCTGTCTTTTTTCCATTGAATGGAATTGGCTTCTTTGTCGAATATCGAGTATTCATAGGTGTGTGGATTTATTTCTGGGTCTTCTATGCGGTTCCATTGATCCTCCTTTCTGTTTCTATGCCAATACCATGCAGTTTTTATTACTGTTGCCCTGTAGTACAGCCTGAGATCAGGGATGGAGATACCTCCAGATGATCTGTTGTTGTACAGGATCGTTTTGGAGATTCTGGGTTTTTTGTTTCTCCATATGAAGCTGAGAATCTTTTTTTCAAGGTCTGTAAAGAATTGAGTTGGTATTTTGATGGAAATTGCATTGAATCTGTAGATTGCTTTTGGCAGTATGGCCATTTTCACAATGTTAATCCTACCAATCCATGAGCACGGGAGATCTTTCCATCTTCTGATATCTTCTTCGATTGCGCAGGGGCCATGCTAATCTTCTCTGTATCGTTCCAATTTTAGTATATGTGCTGCCGAAGCGAGCACATGTTTTTTGATTTTCAATGGAAACATCTCATGAGTGAATCTCTTTATTTGCAGTTTGAGAGATCTAATTTGGTCCTTGAGCTTTTATGTTGACTTTTTCTCCAGTGATTGGTTACTCACTTTGATGACATTTTTGGCTGTAGATTTAACCTGGATTCTCTCACAACTCAGTACCCTGGTTATTTTCTTTCTCATTTATTGACTACTTTGCATAGTTTATTACTGTCAGCACTATGACAATACTTCTCCCATAATTCTTCAGCCTCCAACACAAACCTCCTTGAGAGTCTCACCAGTTGCCTGCACCACACAGCCCTTGGTCTGCACTCTTCGCCCTTTTGCCTAAAGCTGCTATGCATGACTAATTGTTGCTTCCTTCAGTGAAATCATTTAAGAGATAGACTCCATTCTTTCATAGTTTTGGCAATGCTGGTGTGGATAGATAAAAATTGAGAATCTAAGAGATTTAGAAGTTGTGCAGTTGCTCTGAGATGATACAGTACAAGCAAAGAGCATCAGTGAAGTTTTAGGTGTCATGGTGGCTTTCTTATGCTTTTAGGCTATGATGAATCTGTATAAAAATAGGACAGAATTTAAAATCATTTACAAAGAATACATCATCAAAAGATTATTAGTTTAGATTAAGAATCCTCAAGTTTGGTAAATGAAATCTATCAAGAAAACTGTCCATTTCATTTAGATTTTGAAATTAGTGTTGTGTAGGCTTCTGAAGTAAGACCTAATGATTCTTTGAATTTCCTCAGTGTCCCTTGTTATGTCCCCCTTTTCACTTCTGATTTTGCTGATTTGGATAGTTTCCCTCTGCCTTTTAGTTAGTTTGGTTAAGGGTTTGTCTATCTTGTTGATTTTCTCAAAGAACCACCTCTTGGTTTCATTGATTTTCTGAATTTTTTTCATATAATAAATAGTTTATTGCTACAAATATAGATAGCTGCATAAATATAAAGACCCAGATTGCATTATCAGTATTACAGAAAGATGAGGAACTCTGAGCCACTGTTAATATATTATGCTTTGGTATATATGTCTGTATCTACTGCCTATATACATCTGATTTTGTTTTTACTTATTACAGTTTATTCACTTTGTATCCCAGCTATGTCCCCCTCCCCCATCTCCTCCAAATACCACCTTCACTTCCTCTTCTACTCCCATGCCCCTCCCTCTGTCTACTGCTAGGGTTGGACCTCCAAGGCTTCCATCTGACTGAATCCTATCAGGTCTCATCAGGACTGGCTGCATTGTCTTACTTTGAGGACTGGTAAGCCTGCCCTCCACCCCCTCATGAAGAGGTGATCAAACAGCCAGCCACTGAGTTCATGTCAGTGTCATCTCCTGTTCCCCTTATTAGGGAACTTACTTGCAGCTTGAGCTCCCATGTGCTACATCTGTGCAGTGGTTTAAGGTTATCTCTATTCATGGTCCTTGGTTGGGTCTCAGAAGAGACCCTTGGGCCTAGATATTTTGGTTGTGTTATTCCACACTTTTTATTCTAACAGACTTAGTGTGTCTGGTGTTATGTTGAGGACTTTGATCCAGTTGGACTTTAGTTTTGTGCAGGATTGTAAGTATGCATCTATATGCATCTATTTTTCAGTTTGCAGATATCCAGTCACCATCACCATTTACTGTAGTTGCTATCTTTTTTCTATTGTGTGGTTTTGGCATCTTTGTCCAAAACCAGGTGTCCATATGTGTGTTGGTTTGTTTCTGGGTCATCTATTTAATTCCATTGATCCACCATTCTGTTTCTGTACCAGTACCATGCAATTTTTATTTGGTTTGTCTATAATACAGCTTGAGATCAGGAATAGAGATATTCCAGATCTTTTCTTGTACACACACACACACACACACACACACA